>NC_084655.1:18845000-18970000 GCF_019802595.1 Syngnathoides biaculeatus | reverse complement strand
ATTGGAGTTTTACGCCGCAAGCACATATACACACACACATTTGCACACACACCGTCTCCATCTACCACGTCTTCATTTCCTCTCGCCCGTCACTCTTTTCGAGCGAGTTGGCATCAAATTTTTATGATTAAATGAATAGCGAGGACGGCATGCGGGTCCTGGTATCCAACATGCACTTCTCTCAGCGCTGTCTACCGCAATAAAAATAGCATATTTTATTTCATTCATATTTCATCTCTATTTTTTTTTATTATTTGTTGCCAGTGTCTGCAAGGGTTTGGAACAAAAATAGAATATTAAATTCCAGAAAATTCCTAACCGCCTTCACCAAAGTACATGAAAAGGCAATTTCATCTGCCGATTCATACATTGTACAAGTAAATATTTAAATTTGAATTTAGAAATGTACACACCCCAGGATTTGAATTTGAAATGTAAAGTCATCACATTTTCAATTGTTGTATTTCAGTGTAACTTTTCAATGTTAACAATTCAACAATTCGGTGTCTAAAACTCACCGTCTGTGCCACCAGGCAGGGTTACTTCAGGTCAGAACCGAACACCCAGCCAATCGCAGTCCCGCTTTCTTTGTCACGTGACGTTACCTCCTAACTGGATTGGCTGACTGTTTGGTTGTGACCTGAAGTAACCCTGCCTGGTAGCACCGATGGTGAATTTTAGACACCGAATTGTAGACTGTTGAATTGTAAACATTTAAAGGTTACACTGAAATACATCCATCAATCCATCCGTTTTCTTTGCCGCTTATCCTCATGAGGGTTGCGGGGAGTGCTCGAGCCTATCCCAGCTGTTAACGGGAAGGAGGCGGGGTACACCCTGAACTGGTCGCCCGCCGATCGCAGGTCAACAACCGCACTTACAATCACACCTACGGGCAATTTAGAGTGTCCAATTAATGTTTGCATGTTTGTGGGTTGCGGGAGGAAACCGGAGTGCCCACCTGGAGGAAACCCACGCGGACACGGGGAGAACAGGCAAACTCCACACAGGCGGGTCCGGGATCAAACCCGGGACCTCAGAACTGTGAGGGCAAAGCTTTTCCAGCTGATCCACCGTGCCGCCACACTGAAGTGCAACTATTATTATATGTGATCACTTTACACGTCAAATTCAACTCCTGGTTGCACTTATTTACTTCCATATCGATATATTTGTGTACATCCTGTACATACTAGCGCTACATACATTTGACCAGATTAATTTCACTTTTTGCATTTTGATGAATTGCTATTCATCTCAGGGATCAAACACATTTCGCATTCATATGATATTTGAAACTAGAATCAAGTTGAGCTCTGCACGATGTGAAAATTACCTTTGTTTTATTGAAACTTTTGAAGCACACCGGTCGCATTCTTAGCAACCGATACCCCAGGGGTCACCAACGCGGTGCCCGCGGGCGACCATATAAGGCGCCCGCAAGGTACTGTATGTTCTAAAAATACCGTCGGCCACAAATTGTTACTATTATTTCTGCTTTAAATTTTGAATCTGACTTACTTACGTGAATTCAAATTTAAAATACCTGGAATGTCATTTACTACAATAAATTAAAACAAAAATATTTTATGTACGTGTGAGAGTTGGAGGCGGAACAGTGGGCCAGCTGGTAAAGCGTTGGCCTCACACTTCACAGGTTCTGGGTTCGATCCCGGCCCCGCCTTTGTGGAGTTTGCTTGTTCTCCCCGTGCCTGCGTGGGGTTTTTTTCCGGGCGCTCCGGTTTCCTCCCGCATCCCCAAAAACATGCACACTCTAAATTGCCCCTAGGTGTGATTGTGAGTGCGGCTGTTTTGTCTCGTTGTGCCCTGCAATTGGCCGGCAACCAGTTCAGGGTGTACCACACCTTCTGCCCGATGATAGCCGGGATAGGCTCCGGCACTCCCCGCCGCCCTCGTGAGGATAAGCGGCAAAGAAAATGGACGGAAGGATGTACACACACGCACGTCCACGATGGTAACTATCATCTCTAGCGAGGCACATTTCAAAAGTGAATGGCCCGTGTGGCTTTCTTCGTGCGATATCAATAAAAGTCAAGCTGTGAAGATGAAACCGTTCGAAGGGAAATTACTGATTGGCTGTTTTTAACACAACGGGGAACTGCGGATGTTGCAGTTGAGGTGCAAAAATGCACGAGAGGAAAACATAAACAAACAAAACGAGTGGAAATAATTTAAGCAAACAACAAAACAAAAGGAATTTACGCAAAACATAATCTGGAATGAATAAAAAAAAAGATGCAGGTATGAAATTATAAATAAAGCCTGTTTGAAAGTGGCCATTCATGCATTTTAATGTGCCATTTCCTGTCTGACTTTGCCAAACAGGAAATCAAGCAGTCGTGACCTCAGGAAGTCAAGTTGCGCGGAATTGGAATCCCAAATTGTTTGGCCGCTCGTTATCCGGAAAGATCCATCAGGCGCCGCAGCGACGGGAAAAAGGATTCGCACCGGCCTCGGGAAGGATTCAAACTCCTGGCCGGCCGGGGGGGGAGAAGTTTCCGAGTCGACGTCTGGTGAGTCTCGCGGACTTGAAATCTTCTTTTTTTTTTTTTGGGGGGGGGGACTTTGAATCTTGACGGGGGCTCGCGACTGCGCTTTGGAATGAACTCGCTTATCTTCCAAAGACAGAAGAGAGATGTGGGATCTGCATTTGTTATTTTTTTTTTATTATTATTTATTTTCTATTCTGCGAGCATCTATATATTTGCACAAACCCCCACCCCCACCCCCCCGGAGGCCTTTTTAATAATGCATGACTTTTTTTTATTATTATTATTAGTTTTTTTTTTTTATATGCGACAAAGTCCCCCGTGAGCATTTGTTTGGAAAGCTGCGGCGCGTTGCGTGGGCGAGCTTTTTGGTTTCGTACGCGAGAAAGCGCAGCGGCGGGTGAAGCTGGCTTTGTGACATCATCGCGACAGGTGGAGAAAAGATGGCCTCTGATTGGAGCGTGCGCTTTTCCACACACGGCGGGTTTCAAAGTTTAGGTTATTCTTTTTACCGTAACACGTCAACCTCACGCTGCGCTCCCCCCACCCCCCCAAGCCCCCCATAAGCTTCTCAGCAACACTTCTCCTGCGTATTAATATTTCATAAACGCAGGGCTGAAATTAAGAGCGCATTTGAATCCGTTCCATTTTCCATTTGCCTGTAACGTGCCCGATTCACCAGGATGGAAATGGAGTGCAGTCATGTTTTTTTTTTTTCTTTATTATTGTTATTATTTTTTAAATATTTGTACAGTATACATATTTCTGTGTAGGAGCTGGACCTTAAGCACTGTGACTTATTGATGTAAATTGAACCTGCCACTTCCCTGCAAAAAGCGTATACAGTGTTCAATTCACCTCATCTGCGGATGTCATCCGTGAAGGAAATCATATTTTCTGAGCACTTTGAAATGAATAAAAGATACATGTACGGTATTGTATTAATAGGCCAGTGAAAACTGCTGTGCTATTATGATTATTATGTCAAAGGTGGAAGCAGGTTTGGATAACTTCCCCATATTTGTTGTTTTGAAGGAGACATATACATTTTATTCACAATTCAGTTTACAAGTATCTTATGTATCCTATATATCTGCATTAATATCCCAAATATTACTCTTTATGTAACCTAGTTATTGCTGAACTAGAGATAATTTTTTGGGGGGTGACTGCATACCCTGCTCCGTAGACTGCTTTGGCAATTAGAGCTTAATAATAATAAATATTGTATACATAACAGGCTGGAGCTCGCAGATGCCAAGTGATGGTTTGAATCTCGCCAGTTAGTGTAGCATAAAATCACCCTCCAACTTAGCAGCAAGCTGGATCTTACCAGCCAATCTATACCTCTTTATGGGATTGATCTGACCAACAAATGTATTTCTAAGGACAAGCTGGGTATTGCCAGTAAGTGTATGCATAATGTTGGGCTGAATCTCGCAGGCAAGTGTATGCTTAATATCCCTGACAAGTGTGTGGCTAATTATGGAATGGAGCTCACCGGCAAGTGTAAGCATAATGTTGGCTTGAATCTCGCAGGCAAGTGTATGCTTAACATCAGCCTGGATCTCAGTGTGCATTCTGAACAGTGTTTTGCCATCTTTCCCAGTGACTGTATACATAATGTTCAGATAGAGCTCGCAGGCAAGTGTATGCTTAACATCAGCCTGGATCTCAGTGTGCATTCTGAACAGTGTTTGGTCATCATTCCCAGTGAGTGTATGCATAATGTTCAGATAGAGCTCCCTGGCAAGTGTGTGCGTAATTATGGGATGGATCTCACCGGCAAGTGTAACCCTAACATTGGGGTTGGATCTCTGAAGACAGGCTGGATTTTGCCAGCGAGTGTATGCATTCGATGGATGGATCTCGCAGGCAAGTGTATGCTTAACATCAGCCTGGATCTCATTGTGCATTCTGAACAGTGTTTGACCATCTTCTTTCCCAGTGAGCGTATATGTAATGTTGGTATAGGACTCTCTAGCAAGTGTGTGCCTAATTATGGGATGGAGCTTACCGGCAAGTGTAAGCATAATGTTGGGCGGGATTTCACCGGCAAATGTAACCCTAACATTGGGGTTGGATGTCTGATGACAGGCTGGATTTTACCAGCGAGTGTAGGCATTTCGATGGATGGATCTCGCAGGCAAATGTAAGGCTAACATTGGGGTTGGATGTCTGATGACAGGCTGGATTTTGCCAGCGAGTGTATGCATTTCGATGGATGGCTCTCACCGGCAAGTGTAAGCATAATGTCGGGCTGAATCTCGCTGAGAAGTGTATGCGTAGCAGCTGTCTGGATCTCGTGCACATATTAAACAACGTTTAGCCATCATCTTGTCTGCGTCCCTCATCAAACTGGCTAACGTTCTCTTGCCAGTCATTGTGTGCTGTGGCGAGCTGCTTGGTTCTTTATATGGAAGCAGAGCAGAGAAAATCACTTAAGTCATCAAAAGGTCAATTTTTACAAAATATGTCCCCTTTAAGGAGAGAAGAGGCATTCTGTTGACTGTCACGTAAATGGATCGGTTTGCTAGGAAGGATTAAATAGAATATGCAACTAGCAGACATGAGGCTGTCATGGTGGGGGTCTGGGGGGGCATTGAGTTGAGCGACTGTTTTGCAGAGGACAGATGATGAAAAATCAATCCAGACGTCCATTTATGACCATTTTTTTTTTTTGTTTTGATACTTTTTGCAGCCACGCCAGTATTTCCTCTCCCTCACCATCAAACCTCCCGACAGAATCCAATAAACTACAACGCTCCGAAAGGCTGACACTCGCTCACAAAACGAGTTGACCGGACTGCCGTTTAGAGCAGCTAATTTAGCCGGAGGACTTTATCGCCACGGTCCAGTATTGACGACGGCCACGTAGGGGCTCGGTGGCGGTTAGCGCTTCGTGAATTTAAATCTGTGGTAACGGCCTGAATAGCAATTACCTTGTTTCCTGCGCCCCGTCCAGGCCGGCACTCTCGGGGTGGGATGTTAATTAGCAATAGCGCCGATGTACCCATTAACTCATCCAAGAGTCGCCATTCACTCCGCAAGCAGCCCGGGACGGGGGAGGGGGGGGGCACATTTGATTGGCAGCTGAAAGTTCCAAGGAGCACTTAGCGATACGCCGACAGCATCTTAAAGCTGAATTGCCTCAATTCTTGAACGTTTAGTAACCTGATGTCACATACTTTTTTTCTTCATATATTAACATTTGTTCGACTTATTAACAATACAAATTTATACCTATTTAGGCCCACTCACATGTGCCTTTTTAAGCGTTGTGCTGCTATTTCTGGTGTGTTCATCTTGGGCTAAGACACACTCTACATCAGGGGTGCCCAGACTTTTTTACCCCAAGATCTACTTTTCAAGCAGCCAGCCTCTCGCGAGCTACTGATGACGGGGGGATGATGATGATGCTCCCAAATCGTTTTAAGGTTAATGTTATGTTACCTCCTATAATTAAAATACAGAATTAGCTTTTTGTCCACTGTATTGTCTGTGCTTTCATCCTGGATCGGGCTGTTGCAAGGTGGAATTTTAACATTATACACCATCTCATCCTGCACTTTCTACTTTGGCTTCAGACCAGACCTTTCCCACTGGGAAAAAAAGAGAATCTCGTCCAGTTTAACCACTTTTTCTTCGATTATTCAAATACTCCGACAGCCACTGCATCTTAAAACAATTTATTTTTTAACTTTCTCCATTAATACGGAAAGTAAACATAAGCAGCATGTCTAGCTCGTCTTTGCTCCACGTTGCCCAGACTGTGTTGCTGTGTTGGTGGACGCTGTCATTATAAAACACATTGACGTGCTGCGTAAGTACTGTAACATTTGTAATTATGAGTGTACGTCTTTAAGAGTGGGGGGGGTGGTGTAAGGTAAACTAGGAAAAGAGAGTGTGGTGGAGCATCAAAGTTCCATGTGCTGCCTAAAAGAAACCAGTGGCTTCTTCGTTTCATTTTTGACAGTACGTATGTGAATTGTGCCATTGAATGTAACAACCAGTCAGCCCTCACTCATTGAATCACATTGCAAAATGCCACAAACTTAATATTTGTATGTTATACTTTCAATTTGCATTGGATTATTATAAATTTTTTTTTGCACGCAACACAGAATATTTGAGACTCCATCAGCGGTGCACAAGTGCGCACGCGCGCAGTTTAGACGTAACATTGGCTGATGTCTTTTTGTGTTTTAAAAAAAATAATAATAAATTTTTGGGGGGCATGTTGTAGTCATAGTAAGTTTCTTTCGGCTTGTCCCGTTAGGAGTCGCCCCAGCGTGACATCTCAGATGAATGGTCATATTTGTTTGGCACAGTTTTTACGCCGCATGCCCTTCCTGACGCAACCCCTCTTGGGGAGTATGTTGCAGTAATATTAGTCATTTTTTTCCACAGACAACAATATATGCTGGTGAAGACTAATTTCTATTTGTTGCGCTCTTTATTTGTTTAAAGGTTTAGCTATCACAATCTAATTCCAATATTGTCTCAAGGTCAATGTATCACTTTTTTTATTATTATCATTATTATTTTCAAATCAATAAATTGAACCCATTGCAACATTGGACAACGCCGGTTGCATGTACAACCAGCGTCGCGAGGCCTAAAATCAAACCAAACTGCGACGTGGGGCTCGCCGTAACCGATTTTTGGCCGTCCCAGCTTGGGCCGTCAGCACGTGGCGGCAACGGAGCGAGGAAACGGCGCTGTCGAGCGGGCGTACGTGACGGCGGACGAACTCATCAACTTCCGCAATTACCCGAGCATCTCTCGGCAGCGATGAAGCTGCGAGGGCCGCTTAATGATGAACAAAGTTCAGTGGGATTATCCAATTAAGCGTCTGAGCTGCAGGTATCGCTGTCGAGAGGATGGACTTTCTTCGGCGTTTCATTAGAGCCCCCCACACCCCCCGGAGAAGGCTGCTGTAACAGCAGCGGCTAAATGAGACCATAAATCTGCCGGGCCGCGCGCTCCTTTTTTTTTTTTTTTTTTTTACGAGCATGACGGGAAGTCTATCAGAACCTTCGCGAGCGGCCCGCAACGCCGGCCCCCGCTGAACCCGCCGTCACTCGCAGAGAGAGAGAGAGAGGAAAAAGAGGTGAGGACGGGGTGGGAGGGGTGGGGGAGTGACAGATGCATTTTGGGAATGCATGCATTGAAGCAAAAAGCTGAAGTTTGTGAAGCGAGATAGAATCAGGACATCGTGCTCCAGGTGCCGTCTTTAAACGAACTAACCTCAAAAGACTTTTGAAAGAAAATATCTGTTTGCTGCTTGTCGGGGGTCCCCCCCCCCCATTTTTTTTTCCCCCAATGAGAGCAAAAATATCGGAACACCCGCGGGAACACCACCCCTCTTTACAGCGAGAAGCTCGAGAGCCAATCTTCGCCCTTTTCCCAAAAAGTCATCATCGGGTGGCGTTTTAAAGATGAAATGTTAGATTTTGACTTCATCTTAGACTTACATCCTTCTGCATCCTCCCGTTTCGATGCAATGTCTGCTATGTGCGTGTATAAATACAGGGAGTCCTCGGTCTACGACTGAGATCCGCGACTTAACTCGGATTCCACCGTTGAAGTCAGAATTGACATCAAAATACTTTGTATAAAAAAAAAAAAAAAAAAACAAGATGATGTATGGAGAAGAAGAAGGGGAGGCTGTGCTTAGCTACTGCGAAGGAACCCGGTCCTCAATCCTCTCCATCCCCACAAGTGTCATAGAACCTTGTTTTGTGATCATTGTATCCGACATACGAACGGAATCCTTCACAAGCGCGAAGATACGAGCTTTGTTTTTAACAATTGTCACCACGGTCGACCGACTGAAGCCTTGGTGGTGTTGGTGTCTCTCCTCTCTCCAATCTTTTTATGATCTTGAGCTTCGTTTCCGTGGTAATGAATTTACTCATGGCTTTAGAAGCGTTGCTAAAAGACACAGCTTTCTTATTCGGGGCGATAATGTCGAAAAAGGAGGGCGAAAAATGCAAAGGTACTCCCGGCGCGGACAAACATTAGCGAGACAAAATGGCCGACGGGGAACGGGCGTTGTAAAGTCGAAACGTCTTAGGTTGAGACAGTCTTAACCCGAGGACTGCCTGTATATACATACAGTATGTGTGTGTGCAAGCCGATTGTGTCGCTTTAATTTGCAAGCAAAAATTCGAGATAGGAGCCATGCATGGGCAGTGAACTCAACTCCCATCACCGGAAGTGTCAATTTGGCTGAAAATGGTGATTAATGCATGAAAAAGAAGCTTCAAGCTGTTTGTCATCCCCACTTGAACAACAAATATATATAAAAAAGAATATTTTGTATTTAAAACAACACAACAACATTGCCTCCCTTTATCGTAAGGCCAACGCACAAAGCAAAATGCCATAGACGGGCTAATGGATAGCATCGACAGTCGGCGTCTCGACGTACATTTGAACATAAGCAGTGCATCAACACGTGGAGACAAGAAATAAAAACACATGAATTTTATGTCCTCCACGATAAATGTTACCCAGTTACAATGGTTGCGAAGGTCTTTGTTTGTGTCTCCGTTGACTGTATTATACTGCCCCCGGTGGCCAAGCTGCACACACCAGGCGGTGTCACGATCAATTAATGATGTTGAATTGAATGAAACGTGCAGCATTGATGGCATTTCCGTTCACTCCAACGGGGAAAATTAATTTTACGAGCATGGAACAAATGAGCAGCAGTGAAAAGTTCTAGTTCACAGGTGTAAAACGCAAGGCCCGGGGGCCAGATTCGGCCCACCACATAATTTTGTGTGGCCCAGGGAGGCAAATCTACTGTCAATTTTCATGATTCTTGCAAAATCTGTACCAAAATTTCAAAATGTCCTTATCACAAATGATGAATTTGAAATATTACAAGCATTTTTGCGTTTCCAGTTGAAAAACACATTCCCGTCGATTTCTGATTCCGAAAGTAGTTTATAAATTGATGTAAATATGACGAGACGACGCAATATTTTTATCGTTTCACTGTCACAACGGCCCTCTGAGGGAAGCCAGAACTATATTTGACTATATCCGTCAGTTTCTGCAAACCCCGGGCCAAATTCCAGAATTGGAATTACGCCCGTCCCGAGCCACCACCGCCGCTTTTGTTTCGATCCCGCCGCGGGTTTGATTTGTACAAATTCAGGTGACGGCGTGTAAATGGCCACAAAGGTGCGCCTATAAATTCCGCAGCCGTTTAATCAACGGCGTGTCATCGATCAACGCAATTTGCTTTATTGGGGCGCGCGGCGGGTGTAAAAGTTTACAATCCGAGATGGCCGCCGTCGGAGTTGGATCGGTATGCTATAAAAAAATAAAATAAAATAAAGTCAGTTCTGTTAGCTGCTTGAGAGCTTTCTTTTTTTTTTATTGAAGATAACACCGAGGTCTAGAAGTTAATGTATTCACATTATCTCACACACGCAGTTATGAATACTTCATGGAGTAAAGCGAGAGAGCAGTGAATCACTGAACTTTTTTTTTCATTTTATTTATTTTTTTTATTTACACGCTCAGATGAGTATGACAATTTTGTTTCACTGAGGCGAAGTAAAGCAGTTTTTTTTTTTTGTTTTTTTTTATAGTTACGATCTTAAAAGAAAAAAAAATCGGTCTTCGTCTCGGAGCTCGTTTTCACATTTACTGGTTTTGTAAATACTGTAATAAATCAAAAAGCAGATTTGGAAAGGAGAGGCGATGAGGATGATTGATGGCGGCGAAGAAGCCAATCTTGTTGCAATAATTACACTTTTGAGTTTTGCTGCTTTTGCGTCCTGCTGACTTCCATTTTGATGATCGAAAACAAAAACGTCCTTATTTTTTGATGAGTAAAGACGATTTTATTTTTAATAAGGTGCACGGTACGGTGCTTTTCTGTGTATAAACGCAGACATTTTGTACTATTTTGTGCAGTACCGAGGATTTCCTACCTGGCAAATATTCATTTATGTAACTATCAACGTATTCAAAGGCTTTGTCAAAATTCCCCAAAAATTTCGAACAAAATAACACAAAGGGTAAAGTTGCTTTTTGTCGACTCTATTATGTTAAACCTTTTTTTTTTTTTTTTTATACTCGACAAATGAGCAATCAAACATGAAAATCTTGATGGTCGCTCATTTCTTGTAGTTACATATTTCATACAGATGAGACTTGGTGTTTTTAACAACGCTGACAAATTTGAATAATTAAAACGAAGTATTCCATGTCCCTAGAGCTAGTTTCTGTCGCCGGGGATCGGATCGGCAAGCTCCCCGCCTTTGGCCTTTGCCCCCCACCCAGCTCACATCCCGGATACAAGCTGCCGAAATGAGTTTCCCCCGCAGGGTGTCCGGGCACTCCCTTAGAGAAAGGGTGAGAAGCTCGGTCATCCGGGAGGGGCTCCGTGTCGAGCCGTTGCTCCTCCGCATTGAGAGGAGCCAGATGAGGTGGCTGGGGCAACTGATCCGGATGCCTCCGGGACGCCTTCCCGGTGAGGTGTTCCGGGCATGTCCCACCGAAAAGAGGCCCCGAGGACGACCCAGGACACGCTGGAGAGACTACGTCTCTCGGCTAGCTTGGGAACACCTCGGGATCCCTCCGGAAGAGCTGGAAGAAGTGGCTGGGGCATCTGATCCGGATGCTTCCCGGACGCCTTCCGGTGAGGTGTTCCGGGCATGTCCCACCGAAAAGAGGCCCCGAGGACGACCCAGGACACGCTGGAGAGACTTTGTCTCTCGACTGGCTTGGGAACACCTCGGGATCCGTCCGGAAGAGCTGGAAGAAGTGGCTGGGGAAAGGGAAGTCTGGGTATCCCTCCTGAAGCTACTTCCCCCGCGACCTGACCCGGAGAAGCGGTAGAAGATAGATGGATGGACTATGAAGTATCTAAAATGAGGCTTAAAAATCAAGCTATTTTCTCGGCTCTCAAATGTAGCGGGCACGTTTTCTGGATGCGCCGAACCCAGGACTCGTTCAGCTCTCAAATACACATTTGTTAAGTCTACACACCCCTACATGTTTGCAAAAATCTCTTTGTTTGAAGCCTCTGGCGCCTGGAATACAAGCCACCATCCAATCTACACCCCGACAAGAGGCGCTCGCTAGCAGCTACCTCGCGAGCTAACCGACCTTGCACGCAGCTAATCGAGGCGCCTCTCGGCCAACAAACGGACGACAGGCTTGTCCGTCCTCGCTTGGGTTTATGTCGTTGTTTAGTTCCAAACAACAAAGACACTTGTTAATCCGTTCGAACTGTTCATTCAGATTACTGTTACTAACGTAAAGTGTTTAAAATCAAGTTAGCCAACAAATGTTCAATTTCTTTGTCAGTGTTGAGCGCCGCAAGGCTTTTGGCACTCATTAAGGAAACACAGTTTTGCGCATCCCTACATGTTCGAGCCGCAAAAATCTGTTTGAAGCCTCTGGCGGCCATCCATTGTACACCCCGACAAGGTCGCTCGCTAGCAGCTAACTCGCGAGCTAACCGACCTTGCTCGCAGCTAACCGAGGCTTCTCTCAGCCAATGGACGGACGGCAGTCTTGACCCTCCTCGCTTGGGTCTGTGTTGTTGTTTAATTCCATACAACAAAGACACTTGTTAATCCGTTCGAACAGTTCATTCAGATTACTGTTATTAACAAAGTGTTTAAAATCAATTTAGCCTAGCAAAAAAAAGCCATCCATTGTTCACCCCGACAAGAGGCGCTTGCTAGCAGCTAACTCGTGAGCTAACCAACCTTGCTCACAGCTAACTCGCAAGCTAACAGAGGCTCCTTTTGGCCAAGGAACGGACGGCAGGCTTGTCCCTCCTCACTTGGGTTTGTGCCGTTGTTTAATTCCATACAACAAAGACACTCGTTAATCGATTTTAACTGTTCATTCAGATTACTGTTACTAACGTAAAGTGTTTAAAAGCAAGAGGGAGCCAGCAAATGTTCAAGTTCTGTGTCAGTGTTGAGCGCCGCAAGGCTTTTGGCACTCATTAAGGAAACACAGTTTTGCGCTACCCAGATGTGCAAAAGCATGCGGGCGGCGTTGCCTTCGCCGACGTCGAGCCCTTCGTCCGTCGAAGGAGTGGGGGCAGACGCTCAACTCGGAGCGAATGTAGGACGCGAGTGCTAAAGGGCGAGCGGAAGCCGCGCGTTTGCCGGCGGCGGCGGCGGGCCGGCCGGCACCCGAGTGTCACAAAAGCGTTGCTACGTCGCCTTTGATAAGAGCACCAAACACGCTGCTGAGTCACCGTTAATCGTGACGGGACCCGATGAGGCGTTTACGTTCAACTTTTATTATTCACGAGGCGGAGGGGGGGGCGGGATTATCTCCCGTCGAATACGCTCACTCATTCCAGGCGCCGTCAGACCGGCCTGTGGGTTCTGATCAAAAAAAAAAAAACTC
Organism: Syngnathoides biaculeatus; assembly: GCF_019802595.1. Lineage (NCBI taxonomy): Eukaryota > Metazoa > Chordata > Actinopteri > Syngnathiformes > Syngnathidae > Syngnathoides > Syngnathoides biaculeatus. The sequence goes on along the minus strand of NC_084655.1, from coordinate 18,957,089 downwards.
ACTCCCGCCCTCATAACTTTGTATATTTTGACGCCGGCCGTCTCTTTGAAATGCAAAAACCGAGGACCTCATCCGCGAGTCGCGGTCAGAATTCGGAGTTGGCTCCTGCAACATATTTCATCTCTCATTCGACCGCGGGCGAGATAACGCGAAATGGATGGATTAAGCAGGGCGGCGCACCCCCCCGAAGGGGGGAAAGTGTTGGGCAGGATTTCCAGAGTTTAGCGCTGTAAATAATTCAAACTTCTCGCACTTTTGGTTTAGCTTGTTTACGTTGACAAAAAAAAGTTTCAAGCTTGGTGTGGTTCTTCGACCTCCTGGCTGCACTTTTGACTAAAACTCGATTCACTTCTGAAAGTCTTCCTAAAACAGATGGGCATTGCCCCCCCCCCCCCCATCCACAAGAGAAATATACTCTGAATAGATGGTTATACCACTAAAAATAGACACACACACACAATTGCGCGTGTACTTCAAACCCAGATGGCCTCGCATCTCTCGGGACGTTCAATTTCCTTCCACGGTTTGAACAGAACGCCGCATTTGCATTATCGGGCCGTTTGGAAAACGTGTTCGGGATGAAAGCGGCGCCGTCGTGCGCCGCGGGAACCTCGGAGATCGACAAATGAATTCACGCGACGATGCTGATTGATCGTTTTTCAACGGCGGCCGTCGGGCAAAGGTGCAAAGTTCACGTTTTGCGCATCTTAATGAAATATAAATGAAGAACCCCCCCCCACCCCCACCCCCACCAAACGCTGAACATTTTGAACCGTTGGCAAGGACATCATTCACTTTACATTCAACTTTGATGTGTTTTCATTTTTAGTTCAATTGGTTTGGGTTGTGTTCTGTTTCGGTTCAGTCCATTTAACTCGGTTAGGTGCCCAAATTTGTTCGCCGCTGCGACGCTCACTGCAAATGGAGTCGCTTTGATTTATTTCCAATTTGGTCAATTCAGGCGGATTCGGCGGAATTGCAGTTCATTTGTGAGCCGATGTCCTCCGGTTCCCTTCAGTCAAATTAAATTAAATTCCCGTTAATTGGGTGCAGTTCTGTTCATTGGGATTACATTTTCACTTTAGATTCCATTTATTCGATTCACTTGCATTGCATTTACACTCATTTGAACTGATTTTATTACTATTCGATTCAAATGAATTGCGTTAGTTGGATTTGGTTAGGTTCTTTTTTTTTCACTTTGTGTTCCATGTGAATTTGTTTTAAAGTCACTTCTGGTTCAGGTCGCTCGATTCCATTTGATTCCAATTCAGTCTGTCAAATTCAACACATCAGTAATCAAATATCCTGATTGAATTCAAATGCATTTTTGCCATCAGCTCAGATAGGATTCAATTCAAAGTATTTAACTTTTGATTCAGTAATTCTTTTCTGATTCAGTAAATTTCACAGCCTTCAACTTGGTTGGTCCAAAAGATTCAATTCTGTAAATCTGAATCGATTCACTTTTGATCCCTTCCTTTTGTGTTGAATTTGGATTGGATCTGATTCAGTTGATTTTTAGTTTGAATTGAAACACTATTCACTTTCCTTGGAACTGATTTAACTTCTGCGCACTTCAGTTTGGTTTGATTGTTTTGATCATTTTGTGTTCGATTCATTCATTGTGATTTGAGTCAATTGGGATCATTTCAATTCCAGTTGAGTTCCATTTGATTCAGTTGTGTCGGACTAAGTTTTGTTGATAGATTGATTCAGTGAAACCAGTTTGATACAAATTTGATTCTATTGCTTGTATTCACTTCTGATTCGCTTTGTATGATACAATTCAACGTGTTCAACTTTTAAATCAATCACTGCCAGTCAGTTTCATTTGATCTGTTTAAATCTCTTTGATTCACTTCATTTCATTTTTTTCAGTTTTGCTTTGGTTGAAGTCACATTTGACTTTATTCATACCGGTTCTGTTTTAATTAGAATCAGTTGGCTTCACTGCTGCCCGTTTCAGTTTGATTCAATTCCTATTTTTTTTTTTTTTTTTTTATGTGGTGATGAATCACTCAAAGTTACATTCAGAACCGATTAGGATCACTCTTAATTTAACTTCATGCAATCGAGGACTGAATCAAAGGACAAAGGGAGGGGCAAGGGGACGTCCAACAGAGCCACAAGTCATCTGTGACCCTCTAACCTTAAGAAAACAAGTTGCATTTGATCCATAATTCTGCAATCTTTGTCTCGAACGGACTTTGCGTCCCACCGTGACGACAGACCGACGGCGTCGCTCCCGAAGTGAGCCAGACGCACACGCCATAAAACCTACAATGACCAAAATGTCCTCCCGCTGCGTTTTCACCATCACTCGTCGTTAAGAGCAGCATCGAGATCCCCAAAAGACAATTCTCATAAATTGTGCATCATTTTACGTATTTCCCCACTGTGCGTTTGCCTCGGGCACTGCGGCGCAACACAACTCCAATGCCGACAAATTCTCTCACTTTCCCGCTCTTGCAAATTCACCCCCCCCTCCACAAAAAAAAAGTAAGTGGTACCCACACTAACGATCCTCTCTGAGGTGCCCCCTCTGGAGATGGCGGTCCCGTTGAGTCCCACCAGAGACGGCAGCGTCTGAGACATCCAGTTGGTCACCATGGCCATGGTGCTGAGCACCGCCCCGATCTTTAACATTGGAACGCTCATGTTTACCTCCTTACGGCGGGAGGGGGCTGGGGTGGCCCCCGGATGGCCCCGCAGCCGGCCCTAGACCCTTCTCCTCTCCCGAGACCCGACCCGCTCCGGCCAGTTCGCTCCCGACTCGGAACAAATCAGCCGGCAGACGCGGTTACCGGACGCGCCGCTCGCTGAGACCTGTTTGAGGAGACGAGCATCGCGCAGGAATCGTCTGTCTCGGAATGACATCCTGAGTCCACCCCCCCCCCCCACCACCACCACCACCCCTCCCTCGCCTCCTGCCTTTCCCAGCATCACATTGGCTGCCTCGCATCGCCCGTCCCCTCCCGAACAGCTCGTAGCCGCGCGTTCCCTTCCCGCTCTGACATTTCTGTTCTTCTCGTGACTCACAACCCAATGTGTGTGTGTGTGTGTGTGTGTGTGTGTGTGGTGTGTGTGTGTGTGTGTCCACAGAGGTGTGCGCATCAAAATGTGCGTCTCATTTCACAAAGCCGGACGCGTGCCTTGTAATTTGCTCGCCGCATCGACTCCTGTCTTTTACCGGATCAATGCATGGGGGGGGGGGGATTTACTTATTTCTTTTTTAAAAGGTTCTCGGGACATCTCATTTGTCAGCGTCTGTTCGTCCGATTGATGCTCTGTGGCGAGCGCTTGGATGGCGGCGGGGATTAAAATTGCCGCTTGATGTAAGATTGATGGCCGAGCCGTCATCGGGGCGAACGAGTGTGAACGCTGTCACTCCGGGCAAAATGGAGACCGTAATGCCGAATAATGAGTAATGCGTTATCGGATATCCGAGCAATTTTCCCGATGTCGTGCAAATTGGCCCCCTGGTGACAGTGGGGGGTGGGGGGGGGGCGGAGATTGCACACAGAAATCCAATGGGATGTTCAATCTGTTTCCAGTATGTGCAATATTGTTCATTCTTTCATTTTTATTTGTAAATAGTGCGCCCTTTGTCCCTAAATATCAAGTCAAGTACTGCATACCTGTAGGAATCTGGATACTAAAAAAAAAAAAACGTTTATAAAGGCCTACAGATGCCAAAATATGACGGCAAAGCACTACTTGCGTCTGAATCAAAACTCCTCAACCCACTTCAACATACTGCACTGACACCAAGGTGGCGCCAGATTGGATTTGTGTGAACACAAAATTGAAGTTATAATGTAGGTGGTAAAGCCTTGGCCTCACAGTTCTAAGGTCCCGGGTTCGATCCTGGACCTGCGTGTGTGGAGTTTGCGTGTTCTCCCCGTGCCTGCGTGGGTTTCCTCCAGGTGGGCACTCCGGTTTCCTCCCACATCCCAAAAACATAAAATTGCCCATAGGTGTGTGATTATGAGTGCTGCTGTTTGTCTCAATGTGCCCTGCGATTGGCTGGCAACCAGTTCAGGGTGTACCTGCCTCCTGCCCGTTGACAGCTGGGATAGTCTCCAGCACTCCCGTGACCCTCGTGAGGATACGCAGCTAACAAAATGGATGGATGGTTCCAGGTTTAAATGTGCTTGCATGGGTTTACTGCAAGAAATATGTATTCCTTACACTTCCCACAGACATGTATCATCACTCAAGACTAAATTGTCCAAAGGTGTCAATATAAATGCACAATTAGCAGCAATTAGTTCGCAAATGTTTATCATATATCTCTATTTTTTCCCCTTTAGTTACTTTTTTTTTTAAGAAACCACTGTACCCGAAGAAAATCAACCAATCCGAGATACAAGCTGGAGGTTTGCATGGATAATTAATCTCGAGGTGTGTCCAAGCTGTCCTAGCAAAGAGAAATACTGACAGATGCAAATTCCACTTTGACAATCTTCAATTTGTTTGACATGCTACAACCAAGACATAAAGATACGTAAATAATATATACAGTATATTGTCTCTTATTGTTGACCATAACTTCGTACATCCAAGTATCAATTTCACATTTTTCACCAATCAATACATTTGAATAGACTTATTTTGTTCAAAATTGTAAGAAGAGGAAAGACCCACAAGGGTTGGTTGGTGTGGAGATTATCCATCCATCCATTTTCTTAGCTGCTTATCCTCACAAGGGTCGCGGGGAGTGCTGGAGCCTATCCCAGCTGTCGACGGTCAGGAGGCGGGGTACACCCTGAACCGGTTGCCAGCCAATCGCAGGGCACATCGAGACAAACGGCCGCACTCACAATCACGCCTATGGGCAATTTAGAGTCTCCGATTAATGTTGCATGTTTTTTAGGATGTGGGAGGAAAACTGGAGTGCCCGTAGGAAACCCGCGCAGGCACGGGGATCGAACCCGGGACCTCAGAATTGTGAGGCCGACGCTTTACCAGCTGATCCACCGTCCCGCCCTGTGGAGATCACTTTCCACCAATTATTTGTCAGCACTTGATTGTTGCATCACTCATCGACTTTCAAACAAGACATATATATATATATATATATATATATATATATATTTATTATATATATATTTTTTTAATCCTGAAAATGTGTGGTTTTGATGATGCGAGAATACCGCCTGACAAAGCTATACTGTGTTTTTTTTTTTTTTAACATTTTAAAAAATGCCTGATAAAGCAAAAAAAAAAAAAAAAAAAAAAAAAAAACTGGTCCACTTGAATAGAACCGCCCCTGCGCGGTGCAGCGCGTTCAGAATCCGACGCCAACCTTGACACAGAGCGGCAAATGTAGCAAATAATTGCGATTCGGAGCCTCGTCGAAATGAAATGAAAATTACAAAGTGAGAGATTTTTCTTCTCTTTCTGCCTCTCTACCCAATATAAAAATGTCTTAGTATAGTGACCCCCCCCCCCCCAGGCAGGAGTTCGGAGACCTCCCATCTGTTATAGTGGTGTGACTGCCTGTGTGTATGATGGGATGTCATCCCATTGGTGACAATGGTGTCATTCTCCTGGCAGGCGGGAAGCAGCAAGTCTAGGATGTGGCACCTCTCAGATAAAAAGCGTCAGGTCACCCCCCCACCCCCACCCCCGTCATTGTGGCCCCCACCCTGCCGCCCACCTCCACGTGAGAGTCACATGAGTGTCTTCGGGGTGTGGCTGTCACGTGACACTTAAAAAAAAAAAAAATGTACAAAAATTAAATGTCAGCTCTTGTCCACTTGCCTGTGAGCTAAACGTGTCAGTAATCCTCGGCCAAGTCTAAGACTGCAGCCAAAGTGCAAGAGTGCCCCCGTGTGGCTGCGGGCGGTGCTGCAGCCCGCCGCCAAGCTTGCCATGTCCAAACCCGCCGGCAGGTGGATGAGGGAGATGAAGCGGGGCATGTGGAGATCCTTGTGTAGTGTCGAACACTTGCAAATTGACCCCCCCCCCTCAAAAAAAAAAAAAAAATAATAATAATACAACAACGGAGAAAGGAACAACATAAAACACTTTTTGTGCAGTATAAATGAAGAAAAAGAAGCAAAAAATTGCGTCAGTACTGCATGCTTACTAAACTCGCCCTTTCCGTTCATAACTCACACTCATCCCCCCCCCCCCCCTCCAATTTTGTTATCCTACACATTTATTTTCCACTCACTGGGTGGCAGCAGAGACTCAAACGTGAATTTAGACGCGTATTAGGCCGCCTCGTTGAAGGTGAAGAAGTATAATAAGGCGAGAGACGAGGAAAAAATGAAACAATTATCTCACATAATTGAACCTTTGACAAGGGGAGTAAATTAGATCATTCAAACATGAATTCATTACCTCAGCGGTTGTTTTTGGCTGCTTGTGTTCTGCGTGTGTTACACAGCTCTCACTTTTTTTTTCTTAAAATTTAGACGGCTAATTGCGTCTTTGGGGTGCAACGGAAGCGTTTGTTTGAAGCGAGATGACATCTTTAGACTAGACGGTTTATCTCACAGATGGGAAATCCAGACGCAGTCTGACTTTCTTAACGGAATTGATCAAGCGGTGGAAGGTCGCTTTCAACTTGTTTCGGGATTCATATTTCACAGCCGTCGAAATTCGACTTCGGTGATCGTCGGGCTCCCTGCTCTGGACGCCGTTGGCTTCGGCTCTCGGCTTTTGTTTCGAGAAAAATCCGAATGACCCGACCTCTCCGTCCTTCGGTCTCCTGCGGCTCAAGATCAAAAAAAAAAAAGAGAGGAAAGAAATGTCACACGTCATATTTTTAATTTTTGGTTGGTTCCAATTTCAGTTAAGTGTGATCATTTCACTTGGAGGGAGTTCACGATTAGGGGGAAAAAAGACCACTTGTGCATTGTTATCCTGATTTGACAAGTTTATTATAAATATGATTTGTGAACAGGCGGCACGGTGAATGAGCTGGCCTCACGGTTCTGAGAACCCGGGTTCGATACCGGCCCCCTCCTGTGTGGAGTTTGCATGTTCTCCTCATGCCTGCTTTGATTTTCTCCGGGCAATCCGGTTTCCTCCCACATCCCCAAAAACGTGCAACATTAACTGGACGCTCTAAATTGCCCGTAGGTGTGATTTGTGAGTGCAGCTGTTTGTCTCTACTGGGGACCAGTTCAGGGTGTAACCTGCCTCCTGCCCGTTGACAGCTGAGATAGGCTTGTGAGGATAAGCGGCTGGGAAAATGGATAGATGGATAATTAATCTATAGGTGTGTACGAGCTATCTTGTGTGGTTAGCAAAGAGAAGTTATGATTATGCCACCAAACATGGAATTTTATTCAACTTAAGTGTATTTAATCATCTCGAGGGCGGCACGGTGGCGCAGCTGTAAAGGGTAGTAGCCCTCAAAGTTCTGAGGATCCGGGTTCAATGGCCGTTGACAGCCGGGATAGGCTCCGGCATTCCCCGCGACCCTCGTGAGGATAAGCGGTAAAGAAAATGGATGGATGGGTTTGTGAACAAATCAGCCATTTTGTTCCTTTAATTTGGAAAAACAAGCAATGACTTTGAAGACTAGATTAATGATAACTTCCCCCCCTCCTTTATTAATGTTAACGGAGGAATTATTGATGGTGACAGCTGATAAGTTACATAATCAGTTTTGAGCGTTTCTGTAGTGTTTCCACTGTGTTTAAATGCTTTGACCTACATTTCCATGCGCATCCACGGCTCTTTTTTTTTTTTTTTTTTTTTTTTTTTTAAAAAAAGAGCCTTCGGGTTTCAACACAATCACAGAAAAATGTGCGACTCGGCGTCAGCCTTTAGGCGCGCGCCGCCTACAAAGGGCATTTTTAATTCAGTCATGACGAAAGCGCGGGGCAACGCGGACGCCCGTGGACGGCGGCGGAGCGCCGCAAATCCCCAAATCGGGCGGGATGAGAGACACCAGACGCAAAAACTTGCACCAACATGCCGAAATGCGGTCTGCGACGGATTCAGATGAGGGAAGGCGAGACCCGAAACGATACCTCGGCTCGTTCCGAACAGTTGAGCCGACCGAGAAATGCTGCATGTGCACCGGCTATCCCCCCCCCCCCCCCTCCGTAAATGAGTCATAATTTGATAATTACATGATGGGCATGGGGGGCCGCCGGCTTCTTAATGGATCGGGATCCAAATCAATTTGTACGCATGCGACCTCCTCGCCATGGCAACGGCGTAAATGGCATAAATAGAGTGTAGCCCAGGGTTGAGGCGGGCCGACTCAGCGCCGTGCTTTTAATCTATTAAGGGCGCCTGTGGGCTCGAGAGTAAAAATAAAACATAAAAATCGGCGGCGGGGAGTGCACACGTGCGACGACCCCGAGTGCAAAGCGTGAGTCATCGCCGCGATGAATATTTACAATCGTCCACAGCAGCACACGGGAAATCGATTCTTGCGTATTGACGAACGGTGACATGGCGCGACGTACAGTGGAACCTTTCGGGAAATTTTGCACCCTCTGGATTTACGGAGATTTGCAGTTGTCGATCCAAAACTAGTGTTAAGTAGTCCAAGAACTGTAAGCAATACAAGTAAAATAAAAGTACCGTAATCTCCAGCCTACAGAGCGCACCTGATTATAAGCCTCACCCAGTACATTTGTAAAGCAAATACCATTTGGTACATACATATGCCGCACCTGTGTATAAGCCGCAAGTGCCCACGTTAATATTTACACACAAAAAAAAAGACAATACACAGAGGATTTAAAGTTTTAATAGCTTAGCTTAGCTTAGATTCAAAAGTTAAAGTACAAATAAAACTAATAATCGTAACAATTTGTAATCTGTGCTATTTTTAGAACATGCCTCGCTGGCACCTTAAGTGGTCCTCGTGGGCACCACGTTGGTGACACCTGAGCTACACGATAGCAACACGGTAGGACAGCACTAACAGGGCCAGTTAAAAAAAAAACAAACAAAATAACTGAAACGTGGCAGTAACACAGCAGCAATGCGCTAGCACAGCGGTAACCCTAGCGCGACCTTAGCACGGCACTAACAGACCCAGTTAAAAAAAAAAAAAAAAAACATACCGGTAATCACTGAGACACGGCAGTAACACAGCAGCAGCAGGGTAGCGCAGCGCTAACAGGGTTGGTTAAAAACAAAACCAAAAAAAACCGTACAGGTAAAAGTCACTTCCTCGGCACATATATTCCACCGGTGTGACTCTTCCCTTTTCCGCTCGAGTGCCCCCTTGCGGCCGTTAGAAAAAAAAATGCACAAATTCAAAATAAAAATAATCACGGCCTAAGGTTTGGGTTAGCTGTAAGCGTGTGGAAAAAAATTTGTGGCTCATAGGCCGGGAAATTATGGTATGTGCAATCTGTTTTACTCAAAGTACTTTTTACTCAAGCATGGGGTTAATTTTTAAAATTGCATCATTTTATAGTGGCCATTTGTGTACTTTCTGGGAAGCTGTTGTTGATGCTTGTGTGTGTGTGTGTGTGTGTGTATGTGTGTGTGTGGGGGGGGGATCATTGCTCTCAACGATGCGTGCATTCATCCAATTGCTATAAATCACATACAGTATGTGGGGGGGGGGGGGGGGGTCAATACCCGCACTTTACTACATCCTACCGTGCAGGTTGAAAACTTCTCACCTCATGTAAACGTAACCGTGAGTACAAAAAGCTCGTCTGAGTTGCGTGCGTTCATTAATGAGAATTGTTTGTTTCCTTTAGTTCTCTTTTTTTTTTTTTTTATTAGCTTGACGATAAAACGCCGCAGTTGACGGCGGCACCGACGATGATATTTGACTTTTGGGAACTATTTTTAGCGCCGCTCGGTTTGTCGCTTTTCCGGGAGGAATAAATCAGCATCGCGGCGACGATGACGGAGTATTTATTAGACCCGATGGGGGTGAATCAGCATCATCCCATCAGAACGAAGCATAGTAAATAGTGTTATGGTGGAATATTTATGGGGTGCTCGCTTTCAAGCGTGGAGGGGGCGGGGTTTTGGACGGCTCCAATGGCGATGACATACTGCGCATATTGATATTTTCCAAACGTTTCCTCCACTGTGAGATTTTCCGCCCCAGCCTGGAGCATCGTTCGTCCCAGTGATGTGCGAGGCCGGGCCGAGGTTTCAGATCTCAGCGCTTCGATGGCGCCGGCTCGATAGCGCTTAAGTCTAATAATAGCTGATAAGAGGCGGCTATCAGTACTTCTGTTGGGCGAATGTGCGGGGGTGTCGGTGTCGGCGGTGGGGGGGGGGGGGGAATCAATACAGCAGGTGAGCGCGGCTCACTCAATTGACCGCAAATCACCTGCGACGCGTCCGTCAGTTGTCGGCGAGTCGCGTCGAGGCCGGTAAATCGAGAAAAGGCGGCGCCGATGTGGTGACGCTGCGGCAGGCGGCCCTGCTGATATGAGAGCTGAGTAAAACTACCGTTTCGTAAAGTGACAGCTGCGCGGCGTCGTTTACTTTAAAGCCTTTTCTGAAAATGAGGCACATCATTATTTAACATTTTTGTGGGGCTTTGCGTGGTAATGTTGAACTGTTCTTAACCCTTTCCGAGGAGGGGGTTGCGGTTTTACAACGGGTTTCGAGAATTTGAAGTCCAGAATATCATTTTCGGAAAGGGTCAGATTTTACAAAATTACAAAATTTTATTTGGTCCACAGAGGGTCGAAAATAAATAAATAGATATTATATTATATACATAAATAATAAAACCTTTGTTTTTTTTTTTATTGGCAGGATTGTTAAAACGATACTAAATATTACTTGAGCTTTATACAATAAAATTGTAAATAAATTCGATTTCACCATTTTGTAAAAGATACTGGTGTTTGATATACACTCAGAATATCCATCCATCCATTTTCTTAGCCGCTTATCCTCATAAGGGTCACGGGGAGTGCCGGAGTTCATCCCGGCTGTCCAACGGGCAGGAGGCGGGGTACACCCTGAACTGGTCGCCGGCCAATCGCAGGGCACATCGAGACAAACAGCCGCACTAACAATCACACCTTGGGACAATTTTGTGTGCAATTCATGTTTTTGGGATGTGGGAGGAAACCGGAGTACCCGGAGAAAACCCACGTAGGCACGGGGAGAACATGCAAACTCCGCACAGGCTGGTCCGGAATCAAACCCGGGACCTCAGAGCCGTGAGGCCAACGCTTTCCCAGCTGATCCACCGTGCCGCCACACTCAGAATAATTTATTAAAAGCTATTTTAAATACTTTAACTTTTTTTTGGCAGCACGGTGGAGCAAGTGGGTTAGAGCATTGGCCTCACAGTTCTGAGGACCGATGTTCAAATCCCGGATTATCTCCGGGCGGTCCGGTTTCCCTCCCACGTCCCAAAAACATGCATTCATTGGACACTCTAAAATTGCTGGATGACTGATAATCTACACACTGCAACTGTAATAAATTATGATAAAACGATATTAAAAAAATGCAGATGTAATCACTTTTGTTTTATTTTTATTTTTTTAACGCCATAGGAGAGGTTACGACCTATCGCTGTCCTCAACGCAATCTTTCTTGTGATTGAGGGTTTCCGATCGCCGTCTCGTTGAGAACGCGTTCCAATTCTATTCATAGCCGGCGGCAATAAATGCGCCCTTGATTGCGATCCCGGCAAGTTTATGGAGCGTGCGCGATGATTATTTGTAGGTTATGACTGACCATAAAGCCGCGCAATCAGCGAGGGTCGCCGTCGGGGAGAATATCGGCCCTGAGCGGCGGACGAGCGGCGGCAATCCCCGCTGTTCGGTTCCCGTGCCCTGATTGGGGAGCAAGTTCTGCGCTTCCTGGTCCCTTGGCCGCACCGGGATGTGTCCACATGCTGCATGAATATGCAGTTGCTATGGTAACCAGCGCTTGGCTCATGACGCCGTCATCGTGCGTCATTACTTACTAAAGCCACACACGTGATTTGCTTGACCGTAATCGTTCCTCGTCATGTGTGACGTTACGATGAAAATACCTGAAATGAGTTTCATGGGAAGAAGGATTTGCCAATTGAGCTCATGCACGTGACGTCACCATTTTCACAGCGGTCAAAAAGAGCTGCTCGACAGGGCGGGGGGGCATGAAAAACCGAGACTTGTCGTGCCGTTGGTTGTCACAACAGACGAGACTCATATTCAAAGAGGTTATTATGTAGAATACCAGCTGGAAAGATGAGAAAAGATCGATGGATTTCGGGAATTAAATGTGATGGATGGTGCCCGGGCAAAATACGCGCGACTGTGTGGCGATCGCTTCATTTCAGGTCAGAGTTATTCTTCTCAATCTCAAATGACCAAGAAGTATTTATAATACCAAATTGGCTCATTTGACAACAATCCGTATTTTAAAAAAAAACAAAAAAAAAAAACCCACCAACAACAACAGGGAGTCATCTCCAATGTACACGGAAGCGTGTTGCGGACACACATTAAACTTCAGTAAACCTCTCCCCGACACATGTTTTTTTTTTTTTTCATTGAAAAGAATAAAAAAAGACAGCGAGTAGGCTCCTTTTACACAGAAGCGTATCGCGGCCACACATTAAACTTCGTTAAACTTCTCCGTGACAGACATTTTTTTTAAAATATGCACTGTTCTCAAAATAGTCCATTTCGTATTTTAAAAATACATATTGGACTCATTTGAGAACAGTCCAATTAGTCCAATTCGTATTTTAAAAATACATATTTGACTCATTTTAGAACAGTGCATATTTAAAAATAATTGTCTGTCACAGAGAGGTTTACCAAAGTTTTTTTTTTTTTTTTTTAATTGAAAAGAAAAAAAAGACAGCGAGTAGGCTCCTTGTACATAGAAGCGTGTTGCGGCCACACGTTAAACTTCGGTAAACCTCTCCCCGACAGACATTTAAAAAAAAAAAAAAAAATATTCACATTTCTCAAATGAGTCCAATACGTATTTTTAAAAAAAGAAAATAAACCGTCGGTCACACTGCTGTTGATGTAGGTTAACGTGTGGCCGCAACACGCTTCCGTGTACGGGGGCTGAAGCATGTCCCAGCAGTTTATTTTCTTTTTTTTATAAAATACTAATCGGACTCATTTGAGAACAGTGCATATTTAAAAAAAAAATGTCTGTCACGGAGAGATTTACCGAAGTTTAATGTGTGGCCGCAACACGCTTCTGTGTACAGAGGAGCCAACTCAGTCTTTTTTTTTTTTTTTTTTCGTCTGTTTTCAATCATAGTTAATGAATGCATGTTTGTGTAAAAACATGGGTCATTTATTTATATACTGGTATTTGTATTGAAAAAATCTGAGTGGCTCCATCGCTATGTGGGATTTATTCTTGATTGAGAACAGATCCAGCAACGAAGTATTTCTATGCGTCCAGACTTTTCTACGCTTTCAAACTCTTCCGTGTAAATCTCGACGACTTCCTCACCAGATCCACGCGAAGATCCAGTTGTCCAAAAACAAGCGGAAGCGGGTTAACGGTCCGATTTCTTATCGGTGAAAACATCGACTTCGACATTAAATATGGGTCCTCTATGCCAAGCGTCTCTCATTTTTCCACGTACCTTCAATTATTATTATTAACGGTATCGGACAAAACTCTGGGGGTCGTGCTATGAGACGTATTTTCGTGTCGCCTCTGACTTACTATTGAGCAATGCTTTGGTTGCCCGCCAGTATGGCCGAAAATATAATCCCTAATGTTACATTTTCAACAATTTAGCAAACTGCCTGATTCATCTTTTCAAATGTAACCTCTGCCAAAACTTTCCAGCGATGTTCAGCACGACTTCTTCCGCTGTTTGCCTTCCACCGGGCTCCCATTCTTGTAATTACCTGAAACAGTCTGAAAATAATTCCGCTCAAATCGCTTTCTTAGAACGATTCAAAGTCCCCCGTCGCTATTTAAAAAAGAAAAAGGGGAGGAAAAAAAAATCAAAAAATACTCTGTGGAAGCTATTATATGAAAAATGCAGAAACCATCAGAAGAAATACTCTAATGGGAAAAATTGTTTAACCGCCGAGCTCGACTCGGAGGTACACAGTACTGGTAAAAATATATATATATATTCATATTCGGAAGAGGAGAGAGGGAGAGAGAAAACGCAAAGGAAACCAAAAGAAACTTATGAGCGATGCATTGCAAAAGGCCCGAGGTAATAGAGATGTTTTCTGCTACGTACGCGACATCCGAACGAAGCCAGCGCTGAAAGGCTGAGTGCCAATTACACTCAGGGTGACTGCGAGTTTGCGCCACACTTTTTTTGTTGGAGGTGGAAACAAAGAAGAAAAATACAACAAACCAAAAAAAAAAAAAAAAAAAAAAAAACGTTTCAATCAGTGACGAGCGGACAAAAAGAACGGATCTCGTCGGCGGCGCGGATCGGAGCGCGTGTCGAGCAGTCCGCACGTCGCCGGTCGCCTTTGTGGGAGCTGGCGCCTCCGTTTGTATCCGTTATCTGCGGGTCATTAGCGTGCGGCGAAGCTGTGACATTTAATTATGGAGACGTTATTAGTGCTACACAAGACGCATTGTGCGCTGGCCAGAAATCCCAAAACGACCTCCGTTGCGGCCGAAACCCAGTCCGCCGCAAATATGGTTCTACAGTAGAGGCGGCTAATGAGCCGATCGCGGCGCGTTTTGAGTTTTCCACGTTTTGTTTGACCCGGAAGGAAACGCGAAATGAAATGATTTCGATTTCAAACGCAATTATTTTAATGAGTTGCCGTTGTGTCCCGGCCGCGGACGAAGATAAAAGGTCGGCGAAGTGATTAATGTTCAGGGAAAATGAACCATCAGTTATCAGTAAATTAGTTTTTCGCTTTTTACTGAATTATTTTGAGGGGAAAAGGGGAAAGAAAAAGACAACAAACCAGCCTTCAAATGCACAAATAAAGTAAAATAGCCATCTAGCTATCCATTTTCTCAGCCGCCTATCCTCACAAGGGTCGCGGGCAGTGCCGGAGCCTATCCCACCTGTCATCGGGCAGGAGGCGGTGTAGACCCTGAACTGGTCGCCAGTCAATCGCAGGGCACATCGAGACAAACAGCCACACCCACAATCACACCTAGGGGCAATTTAGAGAGGATTTGGCTTCGCGGGCCGCATAAAATCATGTGGCGGGCCAGATCTGGCCCCCGGGCCTTGAGTTTGACAACGGTCATACTCACAATCACACCTAGGGGCAATTTAGAGTTTCCAATTAATGTTGCATGTTTTTAGGATGTGGGAGGTAACCGGAGTGCCCACCTGGAGAAAACCCACGCAGGCACGGGGAGAACATGCAAACTCCACATAGGCGAGGTCCGGGATTGAACCCGGGACCTCAGAACTGAGAACTGTAAACTAGCGTCACATAAAGTATTTCAAAATGTCAGTATGTCATTTTGTTTATTTAAAAAAAAAAAAAAAAAAAAGGGGGCGGGGGCTGCAAACTTTCTCAAATGAACAAATAAATTAGGCCATATGCTAATTAATCCACGTGAGCTCCAATTTCCGTCATCTAAAAACTCGATTTAACGTGGCCAGAACACAAACAAACGAGCAGTTGCAGGAAAGAAACGAATGGAAAGGACACCCTTTGATATGGCTTTCCCGGAATGTTCTGAACTCCTGCTTCCAAGCCAGTCACAAGAAGAAGAATGCTGCCTGGACGGCAAATAGTGCAAGTCAAGGTGGAGCTAGCTCTCCGTCTCGTATCCGTCGCGTTGTGTTGCTATGCAAACGAGTCGAGACGTATAAACGTTAAAAAAATACATATGTGAGTATGTTGTTAACAAGCCTGGCAAGCACATAAAACTAAAAATATATCATAAATCCGCTAAACGAATCCTCACATCCAAGCAGCCGACACGAGCGGTCGCATTAGCTCAGCTCCAGTTTTCACAAGAGAAGCCACCAATCCGTTGAGCGATCGGACAAAGAACAGGACAATATCAAAATGGAGCAAATGGCGTTTTCAGAGCAGGAATGAGAGGCCCGCGTGGAGCCGAGCGAGAGGCGGGAATGATAATAAGTTCACCGAGGGCGCAGGAGATGACGCCATATCGCAAAAGCGAGTCGGCCGCCGCACGGGGTCGCGCGCTATCGTCGGGTGGCGCCTCCCCCCCCGGTTACAGATGCGCCGTCGGGGCCGTAAATGGCGGTAAAATGTGCTGCCGGAGCACACCGACACAAATCTACTGGGCTTCGACGGTGATATTTGGGAGTGCGAGCCCGGGAGGTACCACAAAGGCCATCGCTCGCATTAATATTCCGTCCACAAAAGAGGGAGTGGGAAATGCTATTCATCCCCACGCAGCCGTCGCTGACTATTTTTCATTCGCTGTCTTTTAAGATTGCAAATGGACCCCCCCCCCGACTGCTATGTTCCTCCCTCCTGGGACTCAGGATTGTTGACTTGGACCTGATTGACTGCGCTAAAAGGACACGGGCGCTTTCAGACCGAGATGCCGACCTCTCGGCGCGATGGAATTAGATTGACGAGAAATAATGAGATCTAGAGGCTAACGCATCCTATTAGCCGGAGTTGGAATGAAAACGTGAATGACACCCAGAGGGACAAATCGAAAAATGACATTAAAACTCCGGGACATGCTTCATTTATAATTTGTTTTTTTTTTTTTAAAAAATGCATTTTAATGTGAATCCCTGCTCAAGTTTGCCAAACTAAACATAAAACATGGATCAGCAGAACTTTGACTTTCGCTAGCTTAATGCTAACAAAATGCGAAGCACCAGAGAACCCATTTTTGCACAAGTCAGCCGTTACTCGCATAGGAGATGTCATTTTTAATCATATCGTCACACGTCCCAGCAATCTGGGACGCACCTCGGTTAAATATTCTGCACCAGTAAGGAGCTTCCGCTGCTCGCATTCAAACTGCGACCGTGCGACGAGCGGTTCGACCCCAAGAGCTCCCGTCGCCCGAGGCGCCGAAGCTCGGAAGAGAAGCGAGACCCTCTCTTGAATACCGGCCATTCATCACGTCGCCATTAGCGCGGCTCAAGAACTCGGCTATCCGCTTTCGAAATATAACGAGGATTACGGCATCGGATCCTCCAGCGAAGTCTGACACGAGCGCTTCCTTCTGGTGCAGCGAGGCTGTGGAGGAGAAAGCGAGATGCATATTGAAAAGCTTCGGAAGCAAATGAACCGGGAAGATAAATAATTCAATCATCAGGAGGAGCTTTCTATCAAAGCCTTCAACATTTTCCTCGCTCTTCTGCCGGCTCGCTTCTTGGATGCGTCTCCTCACCTCGAGTTTACTGGGTGCGCCAAACGCACCCTGGTGATCGACCGCCGAGCGGTCCGCAGCGTAGCTTCATTCATCTAGGTTAGATATCAGCTACCCGCAACCCTGAACAGCATGAGCAAATTAGAGGACGGATAAACGCTTGCTGTAAACTGACTCTGAATCGGTCAAAACCAGTTGGGATGAGCGCCAGTGTTTCCTAGATTGATTCCTTTTTTTTTCCCAGCGGTGGGCACGTCGACCTCAAAATTACGAGGTTGTGGGTTCAAATCTTGCCTTCCTGTGTGAAGTTTGGATGTCCTCCCTGTGCGTGCATGTTTTCTTCTTCCTTGCGTGTTTCCAAAAGATGCATTTCAGGTTCTCTGAAGATTAAATTGCCAGGTTTTTTTTTTGTCTATGCCCTGTGATTGGCTGGCGACCAGTTCAGGGTGTACCCAGCCTCTCACCTAAAGTCAGTTGGGATTGGCTCCAGCTCACACGCACCCCTGATGAAGAAAAGTGAGGGATCAGGGGGTGGATAAACTCTTAAGCGAATGACATTTGAATTTAAGATGATGGACTAGGAAAGTGAGGGCTTGTTGCAAAGAACAGCAGCGGTGATGGAGTTATATTTAGTCAAGTTCGGGCGAAATGATAACCCCGCAGTCACAGTCGGGAGGCGCTCGCCCTTCTCCAACCGTCCCCGCCTGCGATCTTCAGTTTTCGTTTCCACAGACCCCACTTTGTCTTCTTTTTCATTTCCAAGGCGGCGCTCATTTACCGAGCTATTACGGACTCCCGTCAAATGCCTTTGTGCTGACCACCGGCCGTAATTGCGCAGATCCTTTTGCAACCCAGAGCCGGTGTGCCTTTGTTATTTCGGCCTGTAAGGTGTTCAATCATCAGAATAATGCACTGGAAGCTCTTTCCTCCACGGCGCCTCTTCTAATCGCACAGCCCGGTTGAAGCCGCTCTATCAAAGCACTCAAACGTCTTCACGACGGGGCTGCGGCTCCTCAAGCTGCTGCTTGATATGCGGCGGTGTCTGTTGGCACCCCCCCCCCCCACGCCCGTCTGAGTGGAACCTTTAAGTCGAGATGCAGCCTGAGAGGCCCGGCGTCATCTCATCAACCGGCCTCACCACGCGGCTTCCGACAATGCCGGGGTGGAAAACGCATCGATTAAATGCCTCCTATCGCCGTCCCCGCTTCCGCCGCGGCGCCGAGCTCTCATCTCTCATTAGCCCCGGAATAAAAACTCCGCTACCGAGTGAGTTTCAGCAGGGGGGGACAGCTGTCGCATTGGTGGCGGCGAGGAGAGGATGCTCTGGGATAATCGTGGTCTGGATCATTGAATTTGAAGGATGTGGAGATTACTCGGAGAGGAGGAGGACTGGCTTATCAGATGGCGCTCAGTCGGCCCATTTTGTACGCCACTGGCAAAAGACGGCTATGCAAAATGTAATCAACTGTGAAGTGCAAAATCTCGGAATGAGAGAATTCCACACGGGGTAAAGGACTGTGGGAAAGGTGTCCGCGCTTCAGCTGCGTGATCAAACAGGTGGAGGGGACGTCTATTTCAGTCTAGCGCTCCCCGATACGTTGTCTTCTGATGAAACTCCGTTAGCGGCAATCTAGCCGGGCCTTTTGTGGATCTGTGGGCACAACGGCCGTATTTATATTCCAATCTCCTCGCCAGAAATCTACGCTGTTGGGCTCATAAAAGATTCATGGAGTAAGAAAGGCAAGGTTGCGCACAAGTCTGGTCAGGAAGTTCCCAATAATGCAAAGTCCCCCCAAAACTATGCGTGTGAAAAAGCAAAATAGGAGTGGCTGTATTTATGAAATCGAATCGTGTTTTCTGCAGGCCTTTCGACCGCACTTCGAAATCTTTTAGAACTTCTTTGGTGTTGGTACATGTGCCATAATTGGTCCTGGTAGAACTCAAAAACTCTGAGAATCTCTTCTCGGGTTTTGACAAGCACTTAGTTTGACGGCCGCCCGCGCTTACACGTAAAATGTCAAACGTCCTTTAGAAGAATCCCTCCCACGCTCTCCATTGACTCATTTTGGGATTGGTTCCGGCGCAACGGTCTTGGCGCCTCCCATGTCCCTGGCAACTATCTGCAGTTCTGTCATGCTCTAAAGTCTCCTCTCGGTCAGACATACGAGGACCTTTAGAGGGACGCATTCAGTAAGCGTCGGTAGTCAATACCCGAGCAAGTTCGACTTCAATCTTCTCTTGGTGTTCAGGCAACGACGCTGTGCCTTTTGTAACCTTCTCTGCCAGGAAACGTGGACACGGAACTCAGATTTTAGACTCTTAATTAGCACCTACCTTTTTCCCCATAAAAGAACCAGCATGAAAAAAAGATTCAGACATCCAATTATCCATTTTCCCCCCATTTTTTTCCCCCGTCTTATCCTCGTTAGGGCCATTTGTGAGCCCGTCACCCGCAGGGTACGTGTAGACTAACCACCGTTCAACACCGACGGACTCTTAGACTCATCAACGAGCCGTAACCCGCCTCTTTGCCCGCAGTCAGCTGCCGTAGGCGCCATCTCCCCTTGGAATCCTTAATGAGGCGAAGTGCAAAAAAAAAATGGATGGATGCATTGTGACTTGGAGTCACCCAGTGAGATCCTTTTCATTATTTGCATTGGCAATCACGAACAGAAAGACTAAAATATTTATATCTTGCTTTTAAATTTGATTTAGAAGAAAATGTGCCTGTAAAAACATACATACGGTGAAAACTCAGCGTACTTCTTGCTAACAACCCAGGCTACAGTTGGGTCGTCACAGGCATACAAAGGTCAAGAGCAAATACAGTACAGCCTCTGTTCCCGAACGTCCCCGTTCTCGAACAAATCAGTTTTCGGACGAAAATCGGTACTCGAACGCCCCCAACAAAACCAGGAAATAAAACCAGGAACGCGCGCGGCCAGACCAGCTAACCCACGACGCGCTCTGTTGTGAATTCCCACCCGCCGAAAAAAAAACCTGGAAATAACAGGACAGGCGCGGCGGTTCATTCAGTTTTCGAACAAATCGGTTTTCGTACCGCCTTCTGGAATGGATTGTGGTCGAGAACCGAACCTCTACTGTACATGACTCCAAATACCTCTTGACCTAATTACGATATTATATATATGATGGGATGGATTGGGGGGGGGTGTTGAAGGCAAGGTCATTTCAATAATAGCGAGCTGCAATTAGGTTGAATTAGGCGGTGGATTCGGTTTTCGAACAAATTTGTTTTTGAACCGCCTTCTGGAACGGATTGTGGTCGAGAACCAAGGTTCTACTGTACATGACGCCGAATACCTCTTGACCTGATTACGATATTATATATACGATGGGATGGATTCGGGGGGGGGGGGGAGTTTTAAGGCAAGGTCATTTCATTAATATCAAGCTGCAAAGAGGTTGAATTAGGCGGTTGATTCGGTTTTCGAACAAATCGTTTTTGAACCGCCTTCTGGAACGGATTGTGGTCGAGAACCAAGGTTCTACTGTACATGACGCCGAATACCTCTTGACCTGATTACGATATTATATATATGATCGGATGGATTGGGGGGGGGGGTTGAAGGGAAGGTCATTTCATTAATAGCGAGCTGTAAATCGGTTGAATTAGGCGGTTGATTCGGTTTTCAAACCGCCTTCTGGAATGGACTGTGGCCGAGAATCGAGCCTCTACTGTAGATGACTCCAAATACCACTTGACCCGATTCTGATATTATATATACACGATACGAGGATGGCTCTGGAGGGGTGAGATGGTGATTGAAGGCTAGGTTATTTCATTACTAGCGAGCTGCAAATAGGTTGGGTTTCATTCTATATGACCTACAGCAAACACGCCCTTTTTCCAGTTCAGCATTTTTTAAATTGCTGGTTCATAAATGGAATTTGTTATAAACAAAGCAAACAAAAAAAAAAAAAAAATTCCAGTGCTATAAATGCAGCCGCTACATGAAAAAGACAACAACTAAAGAAATTTCCTAATACTCGTCACATTTGAACACCGGCTCAGTCTCACGGCGCAAACGCGAACCCCCCCCCCACCCCCCACCTTCCCTCTCGCTGCCCTGGTATCTATTCCACGCGTCGCTTCTGCTCTTTGACTCGCAGCCCATCGCCGACACGTTTGCGAACATGCGAGCGGAAGGCGGAGGCCGACACAGACTGCGCGTGTGACAGAGTGCGAGAACGAGGCAACGCGTGTGCACGGGTGTCCCTGGTCAGGGTGCTGTCCGAGGATTGTCACTCTCGCTTAGAGTCGTGGACGTGAACCTCCTCGGAGTCGTGCGCCCTCCGGCATACACTGGCGCAGAACGAAAGGGAGAAAGACAACATGGGGGGAGGGGGGGGGGGCTAGTTGTGTGATATAAGGATGATATTTAATGCACACTCGACAGCAGGGTGCACGCGTAACATGAGAATATGTGAAAGCACGTGTGCATTATTTAGTCGTAGTGACAAATGGCGACAAAAAGGTCACATTTGTCGACAAGAGAGAACATTAATAATGTCTCCTCTTACCCCCCCCCCCCCCCACGCCTCCCACGGACCTCCGGAATGCCAATTAAGGAGCCGCACGAGCTCGGTGCTCGCGGACGCTAACGGGCGCGGAAGGGCAACGGGCCTCGAGGTTTTTCTACGGAACGGAAAACAATGCCACGGAGGTCGTTTGGAGCCCGAGCAGCCCCCCGCCCACCACAAAAACACCAAGGAAGCGGCGGCTAGTCTGGAGCTCAGAAAGGACTAAACGGTCGTTTACGGACCCGGTTTGAATGCACAATTTTGCTTTCTGTAGTAGGACATACGTAGGTGAAACCCGTTTTTATTATCGATAAGATGTTTATTTATATTTGGTTGCGTCAGGAAAGGCATCCGGCGTAAAAACTGTGCCAGACAAATCTGAGCGTTCATCTAACGGGACAAGCCGAAAGAACCGCACCTATTTAACAAATTCTGCTAGGACAGCCTTAACGCCGTCGCTAACAAAACTAGCGTGAATCTTGCGGTTGCTGCGACCCTTCAAGCCTTGCGGCGGACGTTTGAACCCAACCATTGTGGCAACGCGTAGAGCGACAAAATAACATTAAGGGGACTACTGTACGGGTGGCACGGTGGACCAGCTGGCAAAGCGTCGGCCTCACAGTTCTGAGGACCTGGGTTCGATCCCGGCCCTCGCCTGTGTGGATTTTGCATGTTCTCCCCGTGCCTCCGTGGGTTTTCTCCGGGCGCTCCGGTTTTCCTCCCACATCCCAAAGACATGCAACATTAATTGGACACTCTAAATTGTCCCGAGGTGTGATTGTGAGTGTGACTGTTTGTCTCCATGTGCCCTGCGATTGGCTGGTGACCAGTTCAGAGTGTAACTCGCCTCCTAGTTGTTGGCAGCTGGGATAGGCTTCAGCACTCCTCGCGACCCTCGTGAGGATAAGCGGCAAAGAAAATGGATGGATGGATGAATTGGACACTCTAAATTGCCCCTCGTGTGATTGTGAGTCTGAATGTTTGTCTCAATGTGCCCTGCGATTGGCTGGTGACCCGTTCAGGGTGTAACTCGCCTCCTAGTTGTTGACAGCTGGGATAGGCTCCAGCACTCCCCGCAACCCTCGTGAGGATAAGCGGGGAAGACAATAGATGGATGGATGGAAAACTGTAAATATTTTTTTGTCCTCCGTGGAAAAATAACTTTACTGCAGCTTAATGTATCACTTAGTAATTAAACACAGCTCTGTGCGCTGAAGAAGGCGGAGGCGTA
Source organism: Syngnathoides biaculeatus (assembly GCF_019802595.1). Taxonomy (NCBI): domain Eukaryota; kingdom Metazoa; phylum Chordata; class Actinopteri; order Syngnathiformes; family Syngnathidae; genus Syngnathoides; species Syngnathoides biaculeatus. The sequence continues at coordinate 18,934,114 of NC_084655.1, read as the reverse complement.
TTCGCCCGGACGCACCCACACACCGCCAACCCGCATATTAGCCCATCTTCTCGTCTAAAAAAAAGCAAGCAAAAAGCAAAATTTCTCACACATGATTTCATTTTTGACCTGGCTTTCCCTCTGACTATCGAAAGCAGAAGACAATTTGAAATCTCACCTTGTTATAAAGGCACAGTGTCATGAGCCAGGCTGGACCACGGCCAAGAGGGGGGTGGCCAATGTCCTGGCCGGTGACACCTGCCACCGTTTCACATTGGGACAGTAACTAGATGGCGTATTTAAGTTGGAGTTTTAGTCACTGGCATTCGCCAGTTCGTTGTGTGTTGTGCCCTGAGTTTGTGAGTTGCATTCACTGACAATGGGAATCTCCACCAATGAAAATAGTGCAGCGTTGAGCTATCCTTGTCACCGTGTTTCTGTGCCACGAGCCAACCCGAAAAAGACTACGCCTAACATCATGTCCTCGTCTTGGAGTCCTGCATTTGGGTCCAGCCCCGCACCGGAGGTTCGTGACACAGTTTTATTTACTTTTGAAGAAAATTGTGCAAAATTCTAACGAAAAACAGGCATATTTGACTTTATTGCTGATTTACATTTTTTTTCTTCATACTCTAGGCCAAGGGTGTCAAACTCGTTTTTATCGTGGGCTGCATTATAGTTATGGTTTCTCTCTCAGGGCCATTATGACTGAAACTGAAAAATGAAAATCTTTAATTGTTATATATATATATATATTGATATAATATTTGGACATTAAATTTATCATCTAGGTGCAGAATCTGAAAATCAAGGGTAATGGGTTTTTCAACTATTGTTGCCGTATGGTAACACGAAAATGCTTGCAACATATCAATGTCATCATTTGTGATACGACAATTTTGAAATTTTGGTAAAGAGTTGAACAAAAATCACGGAAGTTGATGCAAAAAATTTGCCTTTGCGGCCCACATAAAATCACATGGCGGGGCGCATCTGGCCCCCCGGCCTTGAGTTTGACACCTGTGCTCTCGGTCGTGTGTGAAAGGATGACCTGTTAGTCATTTCCTGTTAAAAAAAAATAATAAGTGTCAACCAGGGAGTTTACTATTGAAAGATAAGAACTAAAGATAGTAATAATCGTGTAATACATATTGACCTAAAAAAAATATATTTTGCTGCAGTATGTTGTTGATAATGTGTCGTATTTCCCCGTAATATTGCAAAAAGTGACACACGCGGAGCTCAAACACGACGAATTTTGCTTTCTCTGTGCTTTGGTCAAAGTCTTTTTCGGGTCACCGGGTCCAAGTCATTCCTGTTCAAGTCCAAGTCGGGTTGCAAGTCCTTGTGACACGTCTAGTTGAGTCCAAGTCATGTGACTGCGCCCCCCTCCACCTCTGGTTGCTCTTCCTTTGACTGGACTTGGCCAATCTCAGCAGATGAGCTGCTTGGGTCAAAGGTCAGCAGCGAGGCGACGCCTGCGGGCTAATCACAGAAGCCCGTATTGGACAGATGTCTCCCCCCCCCCCCCCCGCTGTGCCTGCGCGTTCTGAATTTGCTTTTTGGGGGGTCCTCACGCGCTGACGCGGCACTTTTCCACGTTAGCGTGATTGCACTCCAACTCTTCGGCTGCTTGCCGTGCGCATTTTATTGATTTTTCTTTTTGGTTGGATTCATAACGGGTGCGCGCGCGTGGTAATCCGTTGCTCGTTACGGAAATCATTTTGTGAACCGTGTCGCCGATGGTCTGCCGACTTGTTCTGTGGACTCCGAGACAATACCAGGAGCTGTTTACCCCTCCGCGTCCGGGCTGCAAATGAATCCTTGTTTATTTGTGCGAAACCGACCACAAGTGGCGAAAACAAACACTTGTCTCTGATTTTGTTGGACTCGCTCACGGACACGTTTTCAGAAACCGGCGGAAAGATTTGCTTGCTTGTGCAACTGCGCAGTTGATGGGTGGGCGGCCACTCCAGAAACCCAACTTTATGTCTACAACATTAAAAAGTCATTTTCCTTTATATCTCCCAGTCACCCAAACATTAGCTGTTTTTTTTTTTTTTTTTTTTGTGGTACCTGTTTCGTCGATTTACACTCGGTAGGTTTCGTCTTGTCATCGCAGCCGTCCGGAACGAGGAAACGGCTTCGTCGGACTCGAAATGCTGGAACGGACTCCTCAAAACTTTTGTTCCCGAACTCTTGGTGCGAGGGAGCGGCTGCTGAATTAGTTGCCAAATGCAGACATTTTATGCTCACAAGGTGCTTTGCTTGATTGTCAACCAGTTAGCTTTTCAGCCCCACCAATTTCTGGACTTGCGAGCAGAGGGGCGTGTTCTCGGTGGTGACACCTGTCTTTGGGACTGTAATTAATTTAAGTTGGAGTTTTTGTCACTAGAATTTCCCAGTTCGCTGGCTTGCGTTAGTGAGTTGCATTCACTGTCCGTGGGACTCTCCCCTTCTACGCGTAAGTTAGAGTAACAACAGTCGCAGTGATTCTGCGCCTTTTTAGTTTGATCCTGTCCTGTTGAGTTGTTAGATTGCCCCACAGTCATCGGACTTTGCTGCGTGTCTTTTGGATCCAGCCTAGCTTAGCGTTTCTGTACCTCCGTGTATGACCCAGTTTCCGGAATAAACCACATTGAACATTATGCCTCCGCCTCAAAGTCCTGCATTTGCATCCGCCCCCATACCGGAGTCAGTTTAATTTGTCAATATTTTCACGGAGACTACACAGTGCGTGCTCTCTCTTTCTCTCTCTTGAATATTAGCCACGGTAACCTGGGGAAATATGTATGCTGCTTCCCGACCCTCTTCGGACCGGCTCCAAATCTCTCTTATTGTGGCACTTTACTTTCCAGCCCTCTCCTGTAAGCACTTCTCTCTTTCGCACGCTAGCGCTGATGCTCGCCTACCGCCGGATGATCTGTGCACTCGTACTTGATTGCTCTATTTTTACTCTGTTTTTTACGTTGAAACCAACCCGTGTGGCGATAATCTGTCATATTTGCACACAAATATTAATTACTATGCACTACCTCTCAAACAAATATGAGTGTCAGGTCTACACTTTAAAAATGTCGCCTCGGGCCGCCGTGGCCGCCGGGAATCCAGACGCAGTCTCAGGAAAAACGCCCGTGCCAAGCAAGTGTCTATCATTATCAGCGAGGCTTAATATGGGTCCCAAATGAACACATGCGGCGAATGAACAAGTGCATCTGTCTCATTAAAGCGCTCTAAATATTTCATTTGGAAGCTCACCAGAAAATATGGAGTTATGCGGGTGGGGGCCTCGGCGCCGCGTACGCGGGAAGGTATCAATTCTTTATTTCGGCGCAATCGCCCTCAAGACGGGCGGCGATGCATTTTCATTCAGCCGCTTGAATATTTAATGCGGGCATTTGCATCAAATTGTCCCTTAAGGGCATTTGTAGTATGATGTGTCGAAAGAGGGGGAGGGTATTTACTACTAACAAGTGAGTCATCAGATGCTTTTTTTTTGGGGGGGGGGGGGGGGTTAGTACCAACCATGAAATGCACATCAGTCAATACAAAAATACATACATCAACTCAAATTGAATGGAAAAAAAAATCTTTAAAAGTATATTTTTACATCCGATCCAACTTAAATAGCATAATTCCAGCCATACAGAGCGCACCTGATTATAGCAAAGCAAAGCAAATTTATTTGTATAGCGCATTTCATATACGAGGTAACTCAATGTTCCTTACGTGGTAAAAGGAATTTGAAAACAAAGAGATAAAACAATAAAAATGACAAAGTATTAAAAAAAAGACAATTAAAACCGCATACAGTGCAAGTAATATGATCAAAAAGTGGATATATTCTAAAAAGCATGTTTTTTTCAACCTGGATTTAAAAACATTCACACTTGGGGCTGACCTTACCTCTGTTGGCAACTTATTCCATTTCTGTGCAGCATATTAGCTAAATGCTGCTTCACAATGTTTGCTTTGGACTCTGCGCTCCGCTATTTGACCTGATAAGCCTCACCCAGAACATTTGTAAAGGAAATACCATTTGGTACATACATATGCGGCAAGTGCCCACATTGAGACCCACATTGAAACACAAGATATTTGGGGCAAAAAAGATGGTACACAGAGAGATTAACGCTAATGCTAGCGCCGTGCTAACGCTAATGCTAGCGCCATGCTAACGCTAACGCTAGCACCACGCCAACAGGGCCGGACAAAAAAAAAATGGTAAAAATCACTGAGACACGGCAATAACACCCTAGCGCAGTGCTAACAGCTAACAGGGCCAGACCGGTAAAAGTCACTTCCTCGGCACATATATTCCACCGGTCTCACTCTTATCTTTTCCGCTCGAGTGCCCCCTCGCCGCCGTTCGAAGAAAATGCGCAAATTAGCCGCATCACCGCATAAACCGCAGGGTTGAAAGCGTGTGGGGAAAAAATAGGTCGGAAATTCCGGTAGTTGCATCTTTGGACCCAACAAGTGTGTAACTAAACAAGCATTTCTTTAGGACAGTGATTCCCAAACAGTGTGCTGGGGTACATTAGTGTGCCGTGGGAAGTTCTCCAATTTTATGTAATTGTAATAATGTATCCTTATTCATCTATTTATGCCAGTGAGGCACAATGACAGACAGAACGAAAAAAATCCTCTTCTATTAGATAGTAGGAACTCCATCCAGCAATTAATCTATCCATTTTTGGTGACATTTACTTTTGTTGGTTTGCCGTGGAATTTTTCAATTGTAAAATATGTGCCTTGGCTCAATAAAGGTTGGAAGTCACTGCTTTAGGGAACTGGGTGGTACAAATCATCTTTCCTCATAGAAATGAATGGAAATGTCATCAATCGGTTCCAGACCCATAAAAAAAAAAACACAATTGTTTTTGTAATGGACTTTTTTTTAAAAGAAGAAAAATAACCCACTTCACCACTATACTTTGTGAACACATACGGTAATAACAGAATTAAATAGAACATAAAGAATCAAACTGACACAAGAAGTATTTGTCACGTTTTTGAAAAATAGATAGAGAAGTCACTAAAGTGGCAACACAGAGAGTTTCACGCTAATGCTAGCGCTGTGCTAATGCTAATTGTAGCGCCACGCTAAGAGAGCCGGTTAAAAAAAAAAGACATAACGGTAAAAATCACTGAGACACGGCAATAACATGCTAGCGCAGTGCTAACACGGCCAGACCGGTAAAAGTCACTTCCTCGGCACATATATTCCTCTGATCTCAGGCTTACCTTTTCCGTTCGCAAAAAAAAAAAAAAATGCACAAATTAGCCGCATCACCGCATAAATCGCAGGGTCGCAGTTTATAGGCCGAGAAATTACGGTATTTCCTTTATCTGATCCTTTAATCAACCGATTCAATAACCGTCTTCTGTGTTCGGAAAAGGTCACGTGTAAATATCGAGCGTGAAGCCCCGAGTGTGCGGCGCGTAAGGGCCCGCGCGATCTCCAAATGTCACGGTATTATGCGGCGAGCACAATAGCGGCGGTTTTGCACCAGATAACCTTGCAATGGATCAAAAGCATATTTAATCCAATATAGACTTAATCGCAGCTTGTTAAGTGAAATTACTCTCGCCGCGGTCACGCTTGAAAAGATTAACGGGATTCATTTGCCTCGTGTGGACTCTTAAGAGATGGATGTCCTCCGGGACAATTGGGGGTGGGGTGGGGGGGGGGGAATGCTCCGCTCTTGAAATTTATTCCTAACATGTATGCGTATATCAATATACAGTTTGCATAGTCGTTCGCCAATTTTGGAAGGTCAAATTTACCGTGGGGGACTCAAGTCCACGGAGAGATGAACGTTTCCGACAAAAATGGGGCTCAAAAGTACCCAATTAGGGCGTTGAACTGATTCTGTGCAGGAAGTCATGCAAGACTAATGCGGTACTTCTCGAAGTAACTCCTAAAAATAATAATCATAATAATAAATCTCAAGCATCACTATCTTTATTTACAGAGCTAAAATAGAGCCCAAGTGCTCGTAATACAACGTTTTTTTTTCAAAGAATGATTAAATTAAAATATATTGTTATTTAAGTGGCGGGATGGTGTTTCAGCTGGTAAAGCGTTGGCCACACAGTTCCGAGGTTCCTGGTTCGATCCCGGCCCCACCTGTGTGGAGTTTGCATGTCCTCCCCCTGCCTGCGTGGGTTTTCTCCGGGTACTCCGGTTTCCTCCCACATCCCAAAAAACATGCAACATTGATTGGACACTCTAAATTGACCCGAGGTGTGATAGTGGGTGTGGCTAATTGTCTCTATGTGCTCTGCGATTGGCTGGCAACCAGTTCAGGGTGTACCCCGACTCCTGCCCGTTGACAGTTGGGAGAGGCTTCAGTCCTCCCCTTGACGCTCATGAGGATAAGCGGCAAACAAAATGGAAGGATAGATGTTACTTAAGGTAAAAACGGTACCTAAAAGGTTTAAAAACTATCCCGAAATATTAAATGTACAAATGTGTGCGACCATAAAGTTAAATATAACTGAACTGTGCTTGTACTTATTTAGTGATTCTTTTGCATACCACTAGAGGGAGCTCACACACCCCCAAGTGCTACGAGTGTCACACTTTGGGAGTCACTCAAAGCGTCTGGCAAATGTAGTTCATATTTGTTCTTAGTTTTGTTTTGTTTTCTTGTGTGTGTGATGTCACCACAGAAGTATTGAGTACATCAGGAAAAAAATGTAATTACCGTAGACCAGGGGTGTCAAAATCAAATTCGAAGTGGGCCAAAATTTGAAATTGAACAACGCCGCGGGCCAAGGTTGGACAAATGAACCTTTTAATCCAGAACCAAACAAGTTTTGATTTAACAATGAATATTGAACAAGCATGGCTTATATAACTTAAAAGTACGTGTGTGCAAAATTGAGTTGCTAATAACTCCTAATAATAACAACAGTAGTAGTAATAATAATAATAAAACATGTCAGTGGCATATTAAATAAAATTAAAATTCAAAATTGAATGCCTCCTTTCTCTTTGCAGCCTTCTAAGATAAATGTCAAAATTAGCTTCTTACATTGGCTAATAAATTTGAAAATAAAAAAAAAAACATAACTATGAATAAATCAACCACTCAGGCTTTAATTTGAAATATAATTACACTGCAGGCCAAATCTGGCCCACGGGCCAGGGTTTGACACCCGTGCCTTAGACAAACAATGTTTTGCGACGTCCCCGGTGTGCAATATGGGCATTGAAATTCATAATTCATAGCAAACACAAGTGACTCATCCTTCGTAGATGCGAAATGGCACCGCGTGTAATAATGGATTATCGCAATAATGCTAATAATTTCTGTCCCTCTCCAGTGTGAAACTCGATTTGCGTACCCGAACGAGACCACCCCGGCCCGCCCGTCACCGGCTGCCCTTCCTGCCAGTCTGTCAGGAAATTTGCATGCTGAGCAGCCCGAACGCGATTTTGCCAGCCTGCGCGTTTCCTCTCTTGACTCCGAAGCTTTTCTGGGTCAAAGTATTTAACGCGCCACCGTTTCGCTTTCCGACTGTCACACCGCCGTCCGTCGGCGCCGACAAACCTGGGCGGCCCGCTCGTCAACCCGCCTCGGCTCGGCCGCCGTATCATTAGGTACGCCTAACACCCGACACCGCAGCTACATGTAGAATTCCTGATGTGATGATGATGATCATCATTTTTGATGAACACGCGTTTGGTTCCAGTTACCTCGCTGCAAAATATCACAAGCACCTTGCGCCAATTCACGTTTTTATTCGAATAAATTGACGATTCAGTCGTTCCAGAAACCTGGCGTGCGGGGTTTGGGAATGCGGGTGGAGTATCGAAACGTCATCTCAAAACAGGAGGTCCAAAAAAAAAATTACTATATGATATTTCTGGGGCGGCACGGGGGATTCAGCTGGAAAAGCGTTGGCCTCACAGTTCTGAGGTCCCGGGTTCGATCCCGGCCCTCCCTGTGTGGAGTTTGCGTGTTCTCGCCGTGCCTGCGTGGGTTTTCTCCAGGTATTCCGGTTTACTCGCGCATCCCAAAAAACATGCAACATGAATTGGACACTCTAAATTGCCCATAGGTGTGATTGTGGGTGTGGCTGTTTGTCTCCATGTGCCCTGCGATTGGCCGGCAACCAGTTCAGGGTGTACCCCGCCTCCTGCCCGTTGACAGCTGGGATAGGCTCGTGCCGCTCCCCGTGAACCTTGTGAGGATAAGCATCTGAGAAAATGGCTGGATGGTTTACCTCCCACATCCCAAAAAAACATGCAACATGAATTGGACACTCTAAATTACCCCAAGGATGTGTGAAACTCAAGGCCCGGGGGCCAGATCTGGCCCACCACGTGATTTTTATGTGGCCCGCGAAGCCAAATCTAGAGTGTCGATTGCCATGATTCTTGTAAAAGTTCTGTACCAACATTTCAAATTGTCATATATCATAAATGATAAAGTTGAGATACTACAAGCATTTTTGTGTTGCCAAACACAAATAGTTGAAAAACACGTTACCCTTGATTTCTGATTCCCAAACTAGTTTATAAATTTGATGATGTAAATATGATGAGATGATTAAATAGTTTTGTTCCACAGTCATAACCCCCCTCTGAGAGGAAACCGGAACAAGAATGTGGCCCTTAAGAAAAAGGAGTTTGACACCCCTTAGTCTAGACCAGGTCTCAGCAACCTTTTTGAGGCTGAGGGTTCCTTCGTGAGCACCGATCGTATGAAGGGGCCAGTTTGCGGGAAATTGCAGACTCCGTTCATTACGCGTCCATAAAGTATTTTTGTTTTAATTTATTGTAGTTAATGACATGACGGATATTTTAAAAATTTATTCACGTAAGCAAGTCAGATTCTGAATTTAAAGCGCAAATAATTGTAACAATTTGTGACCTATGGAATTTTTACAACATACCTCACGAGCGCCTTATATGGTCCTCGCGGGCTACCATTCGCCCGCGGGCACCGCGTTGGTGACCCTTCGGCTAGGATTTTTGTTTTCTAATTTGTCTAAACGTGTTTTTTGGGGGTGACCTGCGATTGGCTGGCAACCGGTTCAGGGTGTACCCCGCCTCCTGCCCGTTGACAGCTGGGATAGGCTCCAGCACTCCCTGCGACCCTCGTGAGGATAAGCGGCTAAGAAAATGGATAGATATTTCTGGGTTTAATTTTTTTTTTTCTTCACTCACAAATAACTTTAAGCTTTTTTATCTTTGCATGGCAGCCTGCCTCCAAAAACCTCTACGGGTTGTATAAATGGCCCACAAACCTCAGGTTGACTGCCCTGGAGCTTAAAAAAAATCAATCAAAAGTCAAACCTTTATGTGAAAGAAGCCTATTTCATTCCAAAAATATGTATTTTGGGTCCATTGAATACTGTAAATTGTCCGTAGGTGTGAATTATTATGATGTTGCATTGCAGTCCAGGTGAGCGCATCCTCACCTGGGAAAGGCTCCAGGACGGGAAAAAAAGAAATGTCCCTAATAAAGTGACCCTGCGGAAGGCACCGTGGGTGCATGAATTCATCTTAAACTTAGAATAATGACCCCCCCCCAAAAAAATCAATTCAATCAAACAACTCACTCGAGCACAATTGTTGACTACAGTGCACGTTCACTGCAATTAACTAAAAACACTGCCCCCCCCTTCCAAAAAAAAAAAAAAAACATTTCGACTTTCAGTCCGTCGCCGTATATGCATTGAAAATGGGGGAAGGGGGGGGGCCACCCGTGGGCACCCGTGTGAAGTTTCAAACAAGTGCACGAAGCGTCTCCTACCTGGCAGGACGCGAAGGCTGCCATGACGAGCAGGAACATGGCACTGAGGAGGTGCATCCTCGTCCAAATGTTTGCTTTTTCCCGCAGCTTCTTCCTTTTCCTTCCTCTTCTTCTTCTTCTCCCGCTACTGATGTTTTCCTCTCCTGTGCTCCGGCAGCCTCATCACCGGAGGGTGGAGAGGGAGTGGGGGAGGGAGGAGGAGGAGGAGGGGGGACGACGCACAGGCGCAGTTCTTGCCCGGATCAGGGACTCGCGCAGGCGGCGTCGCTTCTGCGGAGCTGCCGCCGATTTTGGAGATGCTGTGGAGGGTGGGGGGAAAGGTCCGGCGTTTGGAGAGTGGAGGGAGGGGGGAGGGGGGACGACTTGGATAATAGTGTCGCTCTCCGTCTATCTCTCCATTTCTTTCTCCTCGGTCCTCCTCCGTCCTGCGCTGGGCGAGGAGCGGCAAAGAGGTTGCGAGGTTATCGCCGCTGCACTAGCGGTGCGCGGCCGCTAGGGGCAGCGCGCGCAAAAAGAACGGAGAAACAAAATTGTCGCTTTGCTGCATGTGCGAAATTATATTTGTGATGATTCTCTCTCTAGAGATGATATGGAGGGGGGGCAATTATAAGCAGGAGAGCCCTACTGGACATTTCATTAAGAACGCCCGCACTGTTACATTCAATTTCTAAAAATAAAATTTTTAGCTGAATAAACTCTTCATAATTATTATGAATGATATGTTTATGCCCATGAATAAATATTAAATGTTTTGGTTGTAGTTTGGACTGCATTCCAGTGAGAACTGTTATCTTTCCTCATCTATATAAATACAAACAACAAATACTTTTCAGGTCAGATGTAAAAGAATATTTAAATTCAAATGTTAATGTAGTGAAATGTAAAAATAGTTGAAGTTCCCCGAAAATATAATAGCGGGGACAAAAACGGACAAAATCCATTTCATCCGTGTATTTCTTTTTTTTTTTTTTTATTCCAACCGCCTGCTGCTGCTCGGAATGATGTTTATCACTAGGCGTGCCATCTTGTGCCATTTTTAGGCGAGCCCGTTACGTTATTACATTTTCCCGTTCTCGCTTTCCTCGCGTCGTCAGCTGCGGGAGTGACGATAATCGAGGCTGTGAGGGTGAGCGCGAGCCGCGTTGAGTCACGCGCTCGCTCCCTCATCACTGTACTCGCCCCCCCCCCCCTTACAGTGGCTGCATTTGGAGGTGAACGCAAACAAAACATGACCCATTTTGTTGTCGACTTCACGTCCAGCCCAAAGGCGGCGAGACTAAAGGAGGACGTGAAAACCCCCCCCCCCCACTGTCACTTCATATGTACCCCCGTTGCAGTTTTTTTTAGCCAAATCCTTTGCATGGCCCGTCTTGTTTTGAGTGGATGTCAACGTTTGACGGCCGCACACGCAAGCGTGTGACGACGACGTTGGGGGCTATTCGGCGTCTACGGGCCGCCTGTCAGAAAAATGTCAAGCAGTAAAAGTCAGCTGAATGGGAGCGTTTTTACCCGCTGTCAATTTTTTTTTTTTTTTTTTTGCCCAGACTTTTTTACCCCAAGATTTACTTTTCAAGCAGCCAGCCTCTCGCGAGCTACCGACAACAGGGGGGTGGGGGTGGGGGGAGGTGATGCTCCCAAACAGTTTTAAGGTTAATGTTATGTTGCCTCCAATATTTAAAATACAGAATTACCTTTTTGTGCACTGTATTGTCTGTGCTTTCATCTTTGATCAGGCTGTGCCAAGGTGGAATTTTAAAAATGACACACCATCTCATCCTGCACTTTCTACTTTGGCTTCGGACCAGACCGAAAACAGAAAATCTCGTCCATTTTTCATCTTAAAACAACAGCATTTCTCTATTATTATCGAAAGTAAACATAAGCAGCATGTCTAGCTCATCTTTGCTCTACGTTGCCCAGACTGTGTTGCTAACTAAAGCAGCGGTGGTGGACGCTGTCATTACAAAACACATTGATGGGCTTCGTAAGTACTATAATATTTGTAATTATGAGTGTACGTCTTTAAGAGCGGGGGGGGGGGTGTAAGGTAAACTAGGAAAAAGAGTGTGGCGAAGCAGCGCCGTCGTTCGAGAAAGTTCCGTGTGCTGCCTAAAAGAAACCAGTGGCTTCTTCTTTTCATTTTTTTACAGTACGTATATGAATTGTGCCGTTGGGTGTAACAACCAGTCATCCCTCACTCATTGAATCACATTGCAAAATGCCAAAAACTGAATCGACTACAGTATATAATATATATATATAATATGTTTTGTTTGTTTTTTGCGCGTGCAACGTAGAATATTGACACATTGAGCACCCCTGATGTAGAAGCTCTGCGCATTTTGTTATTGGTGCTGATTGATTGTCACCTGCTGCTACGGCTGGTCAATACGCTGTAAATATGGAAAATGTTGGTATGTCCTCAAGAATATTGAACGTTAAGATGCAAAATGAGTCCTATATGGAGAGCCATATGTATTAATACATCTTGGAAGAAATTTGAAGGCGTGTCAAACTCTTTTGTCACAGGCCACGGTAGTTATGGCTTCCCTAAGAGGGTCAGAATGTCTGTGAAAGTGTAAAAATGGATAATTGCCTCTGAATATTATTACATAGGCAATCACAATTTGATGGATAACTAATTTTCAAATATGAAGTCAAGGTAAATGGTCCACATAGACCTCCGGATTTCATTAAAAAAAAAAAATACTGTACAGTGGTATCTTACAGAAGCGTATTGCTGTCTCACCCCCCCCCCAAAAAAAAGGTCACTACCACATTATAACGTGATATGTTTCACATTATAATGTGATTCGTTTCATGTTATAATGTAGATTCGTTTCACATTATAACGTAGAAAATAATGTAACTCTGAAAGGTCTCCATCCACCCGAACCGGAAGTCTATAACATGAAACGATTCACATTATAATGTGAAACATATCACATTATAGTAGCAATCTTTTTTTTTTTTTTTTTGGGGTGTAGCAGCAATACGCTTCCGTAGTGTCTTGACTTTTGAGTTCAATTTGTTCCATGACCACTTTTCCCCAATTGATATGAATTGGAATTGCATTAATCGAGCTGCTAGAAAGCAACATATGTTTGAATCACATAACTGTATATACTGTACATCTTTAAATTGAGAATTTAAAGGAATACATTGGGTTCATGAAGTTTAATCACGGTACATTGACACAAACTGGAAGTGGTAAAAATTGTGCTATTTAAAGGGGGCGTGGACTAGCGGCTTGTTGGTTTCTGTATGAGTTTTGGCCACAGACGTAGACTAAAAACTGGACTGCGCACAGACCCCTTTCACGTGGTAATTCGGCTTCAACTTCCGGTCAGGGCAAAAAAATTGCTTTGGTTACTATTTCACGTGAAAGTCGGCTTCCTTTGATATCCTTACAATTGTACGTTGTGAAAAATAATATTGGAATACGTTAGGGTTAGCATTTTTGCTGCGCTGTTAGCTGTCAAAAACGTGCAGGCGGTCGCAAAGAAGGAACTTTTCACCGGGAAGTGTGTTTCAGTTTTTTGCTTTATTGTAATTATGAATGCGGAAAATATATCATGACAACATTATGAAGTTCTGTACCTCATTTTACATATCTATGTGTCAGTGTATCTTTTTAACCTTCCTGGGCATGCTGCAAATGTTTAGATTTTATATTCATGTCTCTACGGACCCAAAACATCCCAAATGTATCGATTTATCGCATCGTTTTCCATAACAATGTGTGCATTGTTTACCACGCTTTTTGCCCTGACCGGAAGTCGGAGCCTGTTGACCACGCCGGAACCAATGTTGGAGTGTGCAGTCCAGTTTTTATTCTACGTCATTGGTTTTGACCTACTGGAGGCGCTTGTGAGTGTTCTCATTTTTATGTCGCTGTAAAGTTAAAGTAAAGAAGAGTAACTGCTAAAGCATCTTTTGTTTTATTGGTACACCAGACCACATATGTAGTTGTACAAAAATATACAGAATATATTATTGAGAGTCTTGTGAGGAGAGACAGCTCAGAAAATGGATGGATAGATATGATTTTGTGTGCTGCAAATCTTTGCCTCGTGAGTGCCCCAGGGGTCAGTGTGCGAACCACTGATTTTTTTTTTTTTTCCTTTTTTTTTTTTTTTTTTTTCTGATGAGCATATGATAGTGGCTGATTAGTCCGGGTCAAGAGGTTGCCAGTGTTCAGTTGTCATGGCGATGCTCATTGGAGGGGTATTTCTCGGCGGGGAGATACTTTTGTTTGACATTTTTGGTGATGTTTCTACAAGTCGTCTCCGGTGAACAGTTGAGCCTGAACAGCGCTGATAGATCAGATTGATCTGCATTGCGAAGAGGACGGTTAATCTAAACTTTGCCAGAACGCAGACTAGTATGCTCCTTCCCAGGTTTTGTCCGGCCTTTGTTTATGTTTTAATTGGATGGAAACACAATTCATAATGCTGCAGGAGAGGGAGACAAATCCAAAGTCCACATCGCCCGAGGCGGGAGAAACCACCAGAAACGTTGTTTACATTTTGTTTCTGCTCGATTGAAAATTGCACCAACCTCATGTTTTTTTCATGAATCTGCTCCTTTTTTATTTTTATTCTTATTTTTTTTAATAGTGAAGTTCTGAAGCATCGCAATATTTAAGAATGTCAAGAGCTGAAGAGTCTCCGACGTTTTGGGTTCGCAACGCTCGCATTCGGATTGCGTCCCAATATTTGTGTTCTTAAAGACAAAGATTAACAGGGTAACTTTTTTTTTTTTTTTTTTACATAATTAAGAGATGGTGACGGGCGGCTTATCTTCAAACCTTCAACCTCCTTATGAAGTTCGACTGCGTTTAATTACAGAATAAATCCTTTCAAAGGCGTTTTAGCGATTCATAAAAAACGTGAGATTATTCGTCCACCCTACAAAATGATTAAGCGCTCTCGTTTTCCTCCGGGCCGACCGCTATCTTCCCGACCGCATTCCCGAATCAGCGCGGGCCTGGCCGGGAGGCAACGCGGACTCAGCACTTTTCTGGAGTCGGGTCGGCGTGAGCGGCGGAAAAAGGCTCTTTCATTTTCTCGGCTCTGCTTTTGCATTATTTTCAGGAAGTCAGGATGGAACTTGGCCCCGGTGCGCTAAATAAAGTTTCTGGGCAGCAATGTACTTGGTCACATGGGTTCAGCAATTTTTTTTCAAGGATAATTGGTCTTTGTCAAAGCCAGAACCCAAAGCCAAGACCGTGTCCAAAACAGCTGCACTATGAAGCTGTTCGTACGCTTCCATTTGTTTGTTTTTTCTTATCTGAAGGAAATCAGGAACTTTCGGTAATGTTCATCTATGCACCCCAAAATTACCGTAATTTCCGGCGTACAAGCCGCGACTTTTTTCACACGCTTTCAACCCTGCGGTTTACATGGTGATGCGGCGCTTGCGTTAGCGTTAGCGCACCTTGTTATAAATTTAACGCAGGACTCGGCAACCTTTTTGAATCTGACGGCTACTTCGTGAGCACCGATCGTATGAAGGGCTACGTGACCTGTTTGAGGCAAATTTCAGACTCAGTTCATGACACGTACATGAAATATTTTTGTTTTAATTTATTGTAGTAAATGACATTACTGGTATTTTAAAATTTTAATTCACCTCAGCAAGTCAGATTCAGAATTTAAAGCACAAATAATGGTAACAATTTGTAGCCTTTGATATTTTTAGAACATACCTCGCGGCCGCCTTATATGGTCCTCGCGGGCGACCATTCGCGGTCGGTGACCCCTGGTTTAACGTTAGCGGCGCATTAAATTCTTTCTGTGTACCGAGGCTTTTAACCAGGTGCGCTCTGTAGGCCAAGAATTACGATATATCTCTAAACCTACGTGGTTATTCCTCAAAATTCAACAGGGTCATCTTTTGTCCGAGGTACAGCGAGAGTATTATTTGTAAAATAATTATCCAAAATGCTCATTGACTTAGCACTGCTAGCTACTTGTATTTACTCCAATGCTTGTATGCTATGCGTACATCTACGGCTAGTCGTTGTTGCTCCCATGTATTTTTCGATGTTAAAGAACAATACTACATGGGTAAATGCTCAAATGTACATTTTTAGGAATTTTTACACCAGCAGATTTTAACACCTTTATGGTGCACACATTTGTTATATAGGCTGGAAGACCTTCATTAGCTAGCAAAAAAAAAAAGAGCTTCAGTGCAATTATTCAGTGGAGTTAATGCATCTTTGCGTGACGCTGCGAATTGCATTTTTTTGCCCCCCCCCCCCCTCGCCCCACCCTTTTCGATTCCTGATATAGCGATACAGGGCTCGCAACACTGCTCTGCGAGAGACACCAGCGGTTATTTACAGTTTCATGTGCGCTGGCTTTAACACGCCTTTCAGTTTGTGCACAAATGGAAGCACTTTGCAGGGCACAAAAGGCGCGACTCTATAGCGTGTTTCCGTCTCTTTGCGTTACGTTTGTTTGGCCACGTTAAGAAAATATAAAACTTAGCGATTATGAATTTCTGTTTTTGGAACCTGTACTAAACCTTGTGGTAGATTGAGTGCTAAAAAAAAGTGGGTGACATAATAATTATATATATATTTAAAGTCGACATCCAGTCTTCCCCATGATGTTGAGTTTAGGGTTTAGAACCCTAACCCCTCCGGCAAATGATCTGTACATTCCCCAAATTGCTGGCAAAGCACTAATCGCAATGAAACGCCTCAAGTGACTTCAACGTTGTTCCTTGACGTCAAAATGGCGGATATTAAGCAGTACTTTTGTCGAAATGAAGCTCCTCAACTCACTGCTACATAGCTACTGAGCACCAAGTTGCTACAAATGATTGATCTATTCACTGTTTTTGTGCTCCAGTCGAAGAGAATAACAGAGTTGAGCACATGATAGCCCCCTCCCCCAAGAAAAATCTGCAAATTGGTAAATTTATGAATCCCCAAACCACAAAAGGTGTGTGTGTGTGTGTGGGGGGGGGTGTTACTCTATTCTGTACCTTTATTTCAGTTTACAATAGTTTGTGACATCCTTTCGTGGATCAAGAATCTTCTGAACCTCATCATGATTTTCAGTCACGGAGGCAGCGCGTCCCACGCTCGCTTTGCTGCACACACGCAACCACAACTTAACCCCTGACCCCCACCTTGTTGATGGCTTCACCCGGCGATCGATATGATCAGAAGCGAAGCTTTTAGCCGAATGCCGATCTGCGCTTTTGGCTTTAGAAGACGGAGAAGCTCATCGGCGTTATTATGCAAAGTATACAAAGTGTTATGACGCAATCTGCTGAATTCACAACGGCTCGCACACAAATTATTTGGCTGCAAACAATGAAAAGTTACTTTTCTGTAATATCTATAACCTTTTTCGGACGGCTGAACAACCAAAGCATGGACCAAGGTAAGACTTGGCCAGAATTCACCTTCTTATACGTCTGTTCCTTCTGCTCAAGCCTCCCTTATTAGATCTGAAGACCTGTCCTGTCTGCAAATATCCTTTTGTGCCTCTTGAGACCACAGCGACTTGGTGGATTCCAACCCCCTACCCCCCACCCCTCCCCGACCTGCCCGGCCCTTTTCGCGGGACTGTCGGACTGACAGGAAAGGTTGCACTGACGACATTAGAAATGGCTCCATTATAAAGTTTGAGCTATCCATATTCTATGTCTGCGATTTCAGCTCAGTCACCTCCAAGTGTCCCTTTTTTGGGGGGGTGGGGGCTTTTTTGTGATGCCCCCATCGGAGGAAGCCACTGAGTTCCTAAGTATAAAGATGCCCATAGAACAGGAAAAGGAACTTAGTGCTGCTCAGTACAATCAGTAAACAACTCATTTTATTCGACATACAGTAAAACCACATGGATCCTAAAGGTCCACTGTCATGAAATGCGTGATTTTTAGTATGTTATTAATGAAAAAACTCCAGCCAGTATGGACCCATTCGTTTTTTGTTTTTTTTTTTTTTTACCGCAAAACATGATTTTGACGTATACAGCTTTTTGGAACTCCCGCCATGAAAATCCTCTCGAGGGATTTGTTTTCGAGAAGAAGCAGGAAGTGATGTACAGGGCAGTAGTAGACTCAGGTGGTCTCTCTGTTTGTACTAGTTTTACCTGCTGGAACGTAGCTCGTTGTTCCTTTGTGTTAGCCAAAATGCCGGCTCGTTGCATTGCTGGACCTTGCTCGAGCACTCGTCAGGATGGATTCGCTCTTCATACTTTTCCAAAAGATCCGGTTCCTCGTGAAAAATGGATTGCACGGGTGCAAAGGTCGAGAGCTTCGTGCGTTCCAAATGACAAGTAGGTGTGTATACAGCTACTAAAAAAAAAAAAAAAAAATAGTTGTGGGGGTGGGGGGCGTAATCGATAAATCAGGGGTGCTAAATGTGTCTGTGTGCATCGGAAGGCTTCCGTGCAGCAGCCGCTGAAGGACGACCTCCGCATGCCTTGTGGATTGGATTGTGGATTTCCACTGGCCTTGTCGATAAGGCCGAGGCGCCAGGCTGCGGTAGCTGATCTCCGCCACGGAAGTGGATTGGACGGGGAGGCGGTTTGGCCACAGCGTTGTCGTTACTCGCAGGCGGTGTTGTTTTTGTCACTGCCATGCGGAGATGGATCGGGCCGGGAGGTGGTTTGGCCGTAATCCGCTTATCATCTAAATATGGCTCGCAACGATAGGGTGATATTGCCACTTCATTCGGTTGTGAGATGTTCTCTTCTTCGAAAAGAGCTTCCGTGTCAGAAGGGGCGTGTTCGCTTCCCACGGTAGGGGCCACGGCGTGTTTTCAATGGCGGATGTCCCAGTGTGATGTCACGGGCAGGGGATGTAGCCAATATGTCGAATGAGACTTCCGTAACTTTGTGCATGGACGACGCGCTCTCCGCTCATATTTATTTTTTTGCATCAACATTAAAGTGAATAATGTATTTTTCATTGCAATATCTATTTTAGAATGTTTATAGGGATGACGCTTGGGCTTTAAACACATTAGTGATTCAACAAAAAAAAAAAAAAAAAAATCATTTCAAAATATAATTCAGAGAACTGCTCTTGCATGGAAAGTCTCATCTTGGGAAGCGGAACCTGAAATTAATCTTTTAAAATGCTATTCATCCGATCAGAGCAATGTGCAGGCCTGATTATTTGTACGTTTGTTTGTTTTTATTTTCTGGCGAAGCAAATGGCGGAAAGATCCGAGGACGGCAAAATATTGCCAGAATAAATCAGGTCAGAAAGGTAAAGGTGGCGTCTCAGATAAGAGGTGAAGCGCCGCGCTCAGTCAAAATATTCTGCACTTTCCTTCGGCGTTTGGGAGCAGCGGGCGAGCCGGTTCATGGTCGCTGACTTCCTATTTATTTTTCGTCCTCATCCCTCGAGTCGGGTCCCAGTCAATACGCGATGATTTGAAGCCAAAAAAAAAAAACCGAGTGACAGATGGTCAGTCATCTGGGCACAGGTTAGCGGACGTCGTCACCGCGCGGCCAGAGCCGAACGTGGAGGTTTATCCGTGGGTCGCCTTCGGCCAGATGCGCGATGAACCCCGCGGGACGCCAACCCCCCACCGTGTGTGATGATGAAACACCTTCATTGATTTTGTGATGAATTTCATCCCTGGAGGTCATTGATTAGCTGCGTGTTCGTGATTGGAAGCGTTTTAGTTCATGGCGACAGCCGAAATGAAATGGCGGCGATTTACAGTGGCTGGTAGAACGGCACTCCTGTTCCAGAACGTTCCTTTTGGAAGCGGAATTACAAGAAATGATCTGTTCCGGGGTTAAAACCTTAAAAAGCTCAAGAAAAACGAGCTGTTTTTTTTTTTTTATTATTGTGATTATGCTCCATGCCTTCTTCGTTCTCCTGCGGTTGTGGGTTCAAATCTCTGGGCCAGCTCCCCCTGTCACCCTCATGAGACAAACATTTTTTCGATAATGAAAGGATTGATGAATGGTTCACTTCAGTCAAGTAAAGTTTTTAAAACGTTTTAAACTGTTTGTTCTCTTCGGGGTTCCTGGTAATTGGAACTTGCTGCCGTCCACACGCTGGCTTTTTATTACATTTCCATTTCAC
Source organism: Syngnathoides biaculeatus (assembly GCF_019802595.1). NCBI lineage: Eukaryota > Metazoa > Chordata > Actinopteri > Syngnathiformes > Syngnathidae > Syngnathoides > Syngnathoides biaculeatus. The sequence continues at coordinate 18,914,294 of NC_084655.1, read as the reverse complement.
AAATGTTGTGAGGTTTCGGGGGCTTTGATATGTTGTCCGCTAACCGATACGTCGGCGTAGCAAATAATTTATATACACGGGATGTATACTGTACATGGACGCAAATTCTCTTAAAATGCAACATGAAGCGGAAAATCCACTCCTTTCGCAATTTGTGCGGGTATGTTTGTTTTTGTATGGGTGTGTTTGCTTCGGTGGGGATGTGACGGGTGGGTTTTTGTAAATGTCTTCCCATGTTTTGTTTGCTTACCTCTACAAAGCAGTCTGTGTTGTATTTTGAAAATATACAAAAGTGTTCTATAAATTGGATTTTTGTCTAAACCCAACTGAGTACAAGCGCGATAGATGATTGACAGTTGTTTTTACCAGAAGAGTTTGGTCCAATTTGATATTGTGATATGCAGTGAAAGTAGGGAGGTTAGGGCATCAGGGTTCTACGCTGAGCCCCTTCCTATTTGCGGGAGTAATGGATAGGATGACAGAAATGGTTAGACTGGGATCCCCTTGGACCATGATGTTTGCAGATATTGTGATCTGCAGGCGGTGGAAATATTAGAAAGATGGAGGCACGCACTGGAAAGGAGAGGAATGAATATTAGCCGAAGTAAAACAGAATATATGTGAGGGGCGGAGGAGGAGGAGTGACGCTCCAGGGAGAAGAGATGGCGAGGGTGGACGACTTCAAATACTTGGGGTCAACAATACAGAGCAATGGAGAGTGTGGGAAGGAAGCGAGGAAATGGGTCCAAGGAGGGTGGAACAGAAGGTGTCTGGTGTTCTATGTGGCAGAAGAGTCTTCTCCGCTAGGATGAAGAGCAAAGTTTGTAAAACAGTGGTGAGGTCGGATTAGAGACGGTAGGACTGAAGAGACGACAGGAAGCGGAACTTGGCAGGTGGCAGAAATGAAGATGTTGAGGTTCTCGCTCGGATTGAGCAGGTTGGATAGGATTAGAAATAAGATCATTAGAGGGATGGCCAAAGTTTGAGCTTTTGGAGACAAGGTTTGAGAGAGCAGACTTCGATGGTTTGGACATGTCCAGAGGCGAGAGAGAATATATTGGTAGAAGGGTGCTGAGGAGGGAGCTGCCAGGCAAATGAGCGAGGGGAAGACCAAAGGAAAGGTTGATGGATCTTGTGAAGGAAGACATGAGGACAGTGGGCGTTAGAGAGGAAGATGAACGAGATAGGATGACACACTGTGGCAACCCCTAATGGGACAAGCCGAAAGGAAAACAAGAAGAAGAATCGAGGTTGTTTACTAGTGCCGTAAGTGCGCCGCGCTGCGTTCAATGTCGGACGGTGTACGCCAAGCGACATTGGATCGTCAGTACCATTCAGATACGTAGAACCGCATCACCTCCGGACAGCTCTTGTGTTGTCATGGCAACCTGTTGTTGTCGCGCATGACCAGGTCACCTGTTTAATGTGGTTCGAGGGTGGACTTGGACTGAGAACATGGATGTCGCGGAGCAACGGGGTGCTATTACCTTCGGGGTAGTGGGGATGTGTTGATACGGTTCAGTGAGGGGAATGTGAGTGGGGGAGCCAGTTAGACGCAAAGCCAACGGAAAACTGGAGGTGGCGGAGGGCGGGTTCGCCGCACTAAGCCGTCTGAAGAACCTTACACGCGGCACTTCCAAAAAAAAACCCCGTCGGTGAAGTCTGTACGTGCTCGAAATGTTCGATGAGCGCCACTGGCGTGTCCGTCTGCCTTCCGGGTGAACTGTGATGAGAGCGCCTGGTGGGGTTGTGTAATTAAAAAGGTGCTTCCCGAGCTACGGCGGAAAAGCAATAAAAGCGGAATCTTGGAAATGAGCCGTATGTGGCTGAAATCATATCTCCCAAAAAAAAAAAAAATTAAGAATTCTGATTGTGTCTTGAAGCAACTGAGGTGAAATGGAACTAGTCGGCACTATTGATCGGGACAACAATAGAGTGTACTGTAATATAGATGAGGCCCACGAGCAGACGGCCATTGTTCCGTTCAGTCCACCTCCGGAATAGAAGAACGAGTTTAGAATATTGTTGGGGAATCTCCCATTCGTTGAATATTCATCAACATGTCCATTAATCGACACATTCAATGAATATATCCTTAATTGAATTAAGTATTACAACCTACTGACTTTTTAATTGTAAAAAAAAAGTACCGTGATTGCCGGCCTACAGAGCGCACCTGGTTATAAGCAGTACATTTGTAAAGGAAATACCATTTGGTACATACGTACGCCGCAGCTGTGTCAAAGCCGCAAGTGCCCACATCGAAACCCACGTTGAAACAAGAGATATTTACAAAGAAAGGCGGTACACAGAGAGTTTAACGCTAGCGCTAATGCCACACTAATGCTAACGCCGCACTAGCGCCAACGCTAGCGCCGCACGAGCGCTAACGCTAACAGGGTCGGTTAAATTAAAACTTTCCGGTAAATCTCGCCGAGACACGCCAGTAACACAGCAGCAACACGCTAGCACAGCCCTAACGCTAGCGCAGCGCTAACAAGGCCGGTAAAAGTCACTTCCTCGGCATATATATTCCACCGTTCTCATTCTTACCTTTTCCGCTCGAGTGCCCCCTTTGCGGCCGTTAGAAAAGAAAATGCACAAATTACCCGCAACGCCGTATAAACCGCAGGGTTGAAGCGTGTGGAAAAAAGTTGCGGCTTGTAGGCCGGAAATTACGGTAATACGAGCACCTAATCCAAAATATCACAGACGCGCTGACAAAACTAGCATTGATGTCGATGTGTTCAAAGATACTCGGTAATATTAGCGTTTAACGCTGGCGCCGCGCAAACAGGGCCGGTTAAAAATAAAAACATATCGGTAAAAATCACTGAGACACGGCAGTAACACGCTAGCGCATCGCGAACAGGGCCGGACCAGTAAAAGTCACTTCCTCGGCACATATATTCCACCGGTCTCACGCGTACCCTTTCCACTCAAGTGCCCCCTTGCGGCCATGAGGAAAAAAATGCACAAATTAGCCATTCCATTCCAATTCCATTCAAAATCAAGCAAAGTATCCCCAAAATACAGCGATGCCTCGGTTCTCGACCACAATCCGTTCCAGAAAACGGTTTGAGAAGTCATTCGTTTGAAAACCGAATCGATGTTTCCCATTACAATGAATGGAAAAAGAAATAATGTGTTCTAAGCCCAAAAAAATTTGGCATTATGTCATTTCCGGGTTTTTTTTCAGGTGGCGTTCGAATTGACAATAACAGAACGCGTCGTGGGTGGGTCATGTGCTTGCGCCGCGCGCGATGTTATTTTACTTTTTTTTTTTCGGGGGTGGGGGGGGCGTTTGACTAGACAATAACAGCATGCATCGTGGGTCAGCTGGTCTGGCCGCGCGCAGTATGTTATTTCCAGATTTTTCGGCGACGTTCGAGTACCGATTTTTATTCGAAAACAGAAGCAAAAAAAAAAATAATCGCGAAAACCGATTTGTTTGAAAACAGAAGCAAAAAAATCTTTACATTTTAATTCGAACCGAGGCTTCACTGTAATATCAAACGTTAATTAGCTGTATTTTTTTAAGAAAGTAATTGAAAATAGTCAACAGTGCGTACAGCGGCCACACGGGAACTCGATGAAGGCGAGGGAGATTTTTAGTGTGCTGGCGCACATCTGCACAAGTGCGGGTGTTTGTTTGTTTATGTGTCGAGAGTGATGTTAATGAGCATCTGTCGGCCATCACTATTCATGAGTCCCCGTCACTCAGCTCGCCGCGTCGCCGCGCTCACCTCAACCCCCTTCTCAATCGTTAATGCGGCCGAATGACACGCGCTTACGCGGATGCGCTAATTGTTAACCTAGCCGTGACGCAGTCGCGCGTAAAGATGTTAGCACGGGCTTCAAAGAGTCGCCTTAATAGAATTCCGATTGAAGCTTTGAAAGTCGCCGGCGGTGTGTTGGCCAAACAAAAGCGTTCAATCAGCGCTTTGCCGCTCTTTGTTCCGCGGGCGCAGCGTTCGGGAGGCGACGAAATGATTGTTTGATGTAGCTTTTGAGGGCGGAGGGGGAGAGACGACCGAGTTTATCATCGGCCCGGTGTCTACTTCTCTAAAATAGAGACAAGTGAGAGTTTGTGATGATAATATCAAGAATAACATTCATTTGAGCGACACGAGAACAGTTGTGATGATTTTGGTTGACAGCAGGGGACGATATTGGCCAACCTGGTCACCACCTAGGACGAATGAAAATTGATGCAAAATCAAAAATTAATTTGTACGATGGTTAACCCGACCAGCAGGCTCAATTTCTGGGAAGGTGTACTTTGTCTTAGTGAAGTGAATAGTTTCAGCAAAGCTCCTGACCCCCAAGCTATTAGGTCATCAGTCACGTCTTCCGTCTCTGATAGGTTGTTATTCCTCAGGCGTGGTGGTTTCTTTAAATTCAAAGTACAAGATGGTGCCCGGAAGTTTTTGTCCCCCCCCCCCCCCAAGAATAATTTCACTAATCTACTACTTTTAGGTATATACTGACAAACTGCAAATGATGGTCCATCAACATCCATCCATTTTCTTTGCCGCTTATCCTCACGAGCGTCGCAGAGAGTGCTGGAGCCTATCCCAGCTGTCAACGGGCAGGAGGCGAGGTACACCCTGGACTGGTTACCAGCCAATCGCAAGGCACATAGAGACAAACATCCGCACTCACAATCACACCGGGGAGAACATGCAAACTCCACACAGGCAGGTCCGGGATTGAACCTGGGACCTCAGAACTGTGAGGCCGATGCATTACCAGCTGATCCACCGTGGCGCCAACATATTCCTCATTCATGTAGTTTTTGTTCGCTAGCGAGGTTACTTTATTACCGTCGTCAAGTACTTTTATTGATCAAGTAGTCTGAGCAAATTTTCGAATTTTTTTTTTTTCATTTTTTTAATTAATCACTTATTTTAAATCCTTATTCCATCAGGAGGTTGCTTTTTAAGATTGCTAATTATTAGAGCTAATGCTAACTGCTAATTATTATCATTATTATTATTAGATGGTTGTACAACATTTGCAATGACGATCTATTTATTTTTCTTTTTTTAACGTCATTTAATTAGAAGTGGGCACCGTTGATTTCTAACCCGACGGTGTCAGAAAAGGCCCGACGCTGCACCTGCCGTTCACCGTCACAGGAAGCGATCCTAATCGGGGCGCCATCGACGACCACCCGTCTTTAGAGCGGGAATGGAGAACAGGAACGACAGGAAAGCGAAGAGGAGAAATCCATTGGATGAGATGGAGCAGAAGGAAAAGAGAGAGTGCAGTTTTTTCGGGGGGGGGGGTTGATCAAGTGCGCGAGGGGGCTGCGATCCATCAGAGTGAACGCCAACGATGACTCTCTCCCACTTTTCGACTCGGCTGCATCACTGTCTCAATCGCTCATTGCTGTGATTTATCGGACGGGGTGGGGGGGGGGCGACGTCTTTATTGAGGGATGGTCTCATGCTGCCGTTACACCCCCCCCCCCCCCCCTTCTCTCGCGCACGCTGCACATCAGGGCTAAGGTTCTTCATTAGCTCCGCCCGCTCAGGATTTATGAACAGCCGCGCGTGTCTAAATTGGCCGAACTCATTCATACGAGCTTCTCCCCTCGTTTCCTCATCTAATATTCCCGGCTAATATTTCCCGGAATAGGACAAAAGCGATCCAGCTCGGAGGCTTGGCCTCCCCGTTTCCTTTGAACGAGGAACGGGGTTGGCTCTAAAGTGCGGTTTCACGCTTCCGTCGCGCAGGGTTTCGCTTTCTGCCCCCCTTCGCTGGTCTAAACGATTCCCTTCCGGCGGGGGGAAAACGCTGCAGACCTGCGGCGGGAGTTTTCAGGAGAGCTCAACGTGTATTTGAACGCTCGCGCGCACGTCGGCGGTCTGGAAAATAAGGTAAAGTGGGAGGGGAGTTGCCCGAAATGGAGTCATAAAAAGTGATTTTGAAATAATAACACTGCAGGTTAAAAGTCGTTATGTACATTTATGGCTGGAAGATGTGATTTTTAGGGACGATTTGTGTCTTGGCGACTGTTTGTAGGTACGGACTTTGACTCGGTGCGGCGCTATTTCCTCGACGGAGACATTTTCATCTCTCCGTTCGTAGTTCTTCATTCGTGTTTACCGTTCACGTGGCAATTTCGGGAGAGACCGAGCAAAAGATGAGCTGAGTCAAAATAATGCACATCTGAAGGAGGCTACAGTTTCATCCCTAAATCCGACGAGGCCGGGATGCGAGCCAGAGAGCACGACGCGGAGGCCGCAGAGCCAACAGAACTTTAAAGTTCTGATCTCTGCCTGAAAGTAGATCCACAGTGCTAAATATAGACCAGCACTACTGCTCCAATTCCGCATGCAGTAGCAGTGGCGAGCAACGCAGCTAAGTTTTGGTATGGCGCTCGTGCACGTGACGTCACCATTTTCACGGCGCCATATTGCAGGTCAAAAAGGGCTGCTCGACAGTGACATGGAACCGGAGGAGAATATTTACAAAACTCGAGACCTGTTGTGCTGTTGCTTGTCACACCAGACGAGACAGATATTCAAAGAGGTCATTCTAAGGAATACCGGCTGGAAAGACCAGAAAAGATCGATGGATTTCGGCAATTAAACGTGATGGATGGTGCCCGATCAAAATGCGCACGACCGTGTAGCGATCGCATCATTTCAGGTAGGAATTATTCTTCTCAATCTCAAATTACCAAGAAGTATTTATAATAGCAAGTTGGCTCATTTGACAACAATGTGTTTAAAAAAAAAAAGAAAGACAACTCCAACGTACACTGAAGCGTGTTGTGACCACACGTTAAAGTTCGGTAAACCTCTCCTCGACAGATGTTTTTTTTTTTTTTTTTAAATATGTATTGTTTTCAAATGAGTCCAATGCATATTTAAAAAAAAATGAAAAGAAAAGAAACTGTCGGTCACAGTGATCTTTAGGTAGGCTAACGTGTGGCCGCAACACGCTTCCGTGTACGGGGGCTGGAGCATATCCCAGCGGTTTATTTTCTTTTTTCTAAATATGAATTGGACTCATTTGAGAACAATGCGTGTTGCGTCCAACCTCTCCCCGACAGACATTTTTTTCTTTTTTTCTCTTTTTTTTTTTTTTTAAATATGCATTGTTCTCAAATGAGTCCAATGCGCATTTAAAAAAAAAAAAAAAAAAAAAGAAAATGAACTGTCGGTCACACAGAGGTTTACGTAGGTTAACGTGTGGCCACAACACCCTTCGTGTACGGAGGACCTGACTCAGTCTTATTTTTTTTTTTAACGCATTGTTCTCAAATTAGCCAACTTGGCATTATAAGTACTTGTTGGGAAATTTATTTAAATATTGGTATTTGAATTGAATAAAATCTGAAAAGATCGAAGGATTTCGGCAAAGGTTAACGTGTAGCCGAATACGCTTTCGCGTTCACGAGCCGTGTCCCCGTTGAGAACAGATCCAGCAACGAAGTATTAGTATGCGTCCAGACTTTTCTACGCTTTCAAACTCTTCCGTGTAAATCTCGACGATTTACTCACCAGTTACATGTGTAGATCCAGTTGTCCAGGACAACCGCAAGCGGGGTAATAGTCCAATTTCTTACTAGCGAAAACGTCGACTTCGGCAATTAAATATGGGTCCTCTATGCCAAGTGTTTATTTTTCTACGTACCTTCGTTACCTTCTAAATGTTTAACGGTATCGGACAAAACTCGTGTTTGCGTCGTGCTATAAGACATATTTTTGTGACGTTACCAATTGACTTAGCGTTGAAGAACGCTTTGCTTGACCGACACTTCCGGCCAGTGACGTGATTTGATGACGTGGGTGCACGAGCTCTATACGGATTTGCGTGTTGCAAAATGTACAGTAGGTTGGATTTTTTTACTTCAAAAGGGTTCCCGCGATTTGGCGACGTAACCTGAACTAGCTCGGCAAGCTGTGATAGGTCCTATTTGGGGTTAGCGACATCCTGAACTAATCATAATTAAAATGATCAATTTGAGGCGATATAGAAAACTCTGGGATCGGGATCAAGCCCAGTCAAAAATGCTTGTAGTTGCCTGTAGTTGCCACAAGGTGGCGGCAAAGTATTTATTCTTTATTGGACGAGGCTTTACATATTCCTGTGCGTAACCGCAGTTTATAACCTCATAATATCACATGTTGGCAACGTCGGCGACAGAGGAACACTGATTGTAACTCAACGTTCGCGTCGCCGAGCTCAGCGTGGTTGCGCGTTAAAAGGGAGCAGAAGGGAGCGCAGGATAACGTGTTTATCTTTCTCCTCGCATTTGAAAGAGTGCGCCAAAGGGGATGCCTTGATTTATTGCGCATTTGTGTGTGTGCGAGCGTGTATGGGGGGGTGGGGGGCTTCATAAAGTGTGCTGCGTCTGCAGATAAGACGGCGAGGACGGAGGGACCGGCAATTACCGCGATTTAGATGGATGGGTGGAATTCAGAAGGAAAGCGTGATTAAAATCATAGATTTTTGATTGGGGAAAAAAGGTGTCGAGAGATCTACCCGAAAATGTTAAGAGTAGAATCCTTTGTCATTTCTGACCTTTCGCTTTATCTCTCCTTCAACTCGGCCTCTTTCTTCCCTCTGGAGGACTAAAAGGGGCTAATTGAAATAAATGACGGTTGTCGGCATCACTCGAATGCATCATTTCCCCCACCGCCTTTATTCGCACCACTTCGTTTTTGTTCATCTGACGGATACATTTGTGTTGAGTTCAGGTGTAACATCTTAAAAGTCTGAAGAAAAACTGTACAGAATGGATAATTACCAACATACACGCACAAAATGCCATACATACGAGGGATCACACAGGCTAGTACCGGAGGGAGGGTACATTTCAAATCACCCAGGCTAGATGCATAGTTTTGACATAAAAAAAAATACAGCACCATTTGTAAAAGGGAACTTTGTTTTTTTTTTAGGGCGGGGGGCAAGAATACATTGAATGTGCCCCAACTTGTCGAAGAACAATATTCAGATTAATGTTGCGCTTCAGCAATAAAAATTAAACCGATTAATGCAGCACTTTTCAGCCATCCCAGGGGGTGGCCAGGTTGGGAAATAGCGCCCCCTGCTGCCGACCAAAGTCATCGCAACTGTTCTCGAACGCTGCACTGCGAATGTCACGTGACAAAACCGGAAAACAGTTAATCGGCCTCCCCCATGTGTGTTGCCATAGCACCCGAGCAAAGATTTTCTGAAATATTACTCAGAATACTATTTTTAGACTAGTGGGGTCACGTACAATGTATTCTTGGGGCAAGAATAGCTTGAGTTTCCCCCTTTCAAAACCTTAACACATGGTGATCACCCGATGTAACGATGAACTGAGATTTTACACTTTTAACGTCACCTCGGCTCCTTTTTTATAGGGAAATTGGGAACTCTCCTTTTCGTGCTGAGCAAATATTACCGCACGTTTCATGCACGAGTGGCGTTTCCCTTTAAAGCTGCAAACCACGCCGCGCTGAGATGTCCCCAGCGACCTTCACTGGCCCTGTGAAATTGGGACAATCACCCAGAAGATGTGTAACACCCCCGGACGCCCTCCCCCTTTGCCTTCAGCGCAGTTGTCCCCAGCCTCCCTCAGAAGCTGATTCCTTCAGCCGAAGGAGCAATCGCCACCTCCCTCCGACTCGTCCTGTGATCAGCCCTCAGAGGCACCTAAACAAAAACGACCCCCCCACCCAAAAATAAAAATAAAAAATAGCACCGGCGAAGAGCAAGTCACACTTTCATATTTCAACATATAAATAATACAGAGAAACAAATGCCTCGGAGTGAGGCTCTAAGGAGACAAGAGTTGCATGGCATGTCTCTTGGTATAAAGGAGCAACGAGGAGATGAATGTTTTTAATCAGCATGCTCTTAATTCTTGCCCTGGAATGTCCTCGCAGAGAGGAGACAAATACAGTACGTGTGGAAAAACACATTTATAAAATTAAGACTATGGAAAACCAAGGATCTACCCCTGCGTAGTTCAATCGAGCCCACGTTCAGCCACCAAACGCTAATCACGTTTAGCAAACTGGACTTGCGGGGAAAACGAGACCATTCGTCACTTCTGCATACGGGAAATGAAGAGTGAAATAAATCTGCTCGCCGACTGTCGGTATAGTGACCTGGTAGCATGCAAATAAATGTCTGGGAATCACTCAGTGCCAGTTTTTTGGGAAATATTACGTAGCTCAGGAGTCCAACCCTTGCGCAGGACCGAATGGAAGTGGAAGGATTAAAAACAAACAAAAAAAAAAAACCGTATGAACACATCTTATTTCCCTTGGTGCTTTCGTCGCAACTGACGAATGGAGTGTTCGTGTTGTAAAGCTGTAGGAATTCCCAACGTGGGCTATGAAGAAACTCTTAAATAATATACAACATAATATAATAAATATTGCTCGGGGCAGTGGTAAAACTCCCGTTTCTTTGGTTTTTGCAGTGTTCAGTGGTCTTTTTTTTTTTTTTTCTTGTCGTTGCTTCGTTTTCAGCCAGTGAAGCACACACGTCCAACTTGGAATCCAAACTTTTGGTTGCTGTTGCCAAAGTCCGTTGCGGACACGTCCATGATCGGCAGCAGCTCGGCCGAGGGCGAGTCCACCTCCAGTACGGTGCGTTCGTGGCCTTTACGCAACTAAAAGAGAAACGTCGAAGCAGTTATTTGAAAAATGAATTTAAAAACCTCTTAGTCAGCACGTATCGTTCCATTTTGCTTTGGCTCTTATGTTTTGTTCCGGAACTGATCTGGAACCCAGTCCTCCAAGACAGAAATATTACATGATCTCAAAAAGACGAAAAACCATAGCAACAACCAGGAAACACGATCCAATATGGAGGACTGGTGATAAGGGGGAATGATGGGGCTCTTGGGACAATTTTTCAAAGTAAAGCCGTTTTTATTTACAACCGCCTCCTTGTTCCTTGGTCTCTCTTTAATTGACTCCATTCCGTTTCACGTCACAATTTACGGAGTTAATGTTTGTTTTCTCTCACACTTGAAGATTTTTGCTCGTAAATATTGAATGTTTAATATTAACAGTAATGTAAGCGGATGTTGTCAGTTCTGACCTCGCAGCCGTCGTACACTGCGCGGATGAAGGAGCTTTTGGCCTGGGTCAGCTCCTCGTCGTTGGCGGCCCGGAAGCGCAGGGCGTGGTGGTAGGACTGGGAGGCGGCGTCATACCAGCCCGCCGAGTTCTGGCACGTGTACGTGAAGCTCTGCTTGGCCGTGGCGCTCAGTAGTTTGAGGAAGGTCAGCTGGACCACGTGTACGGTGTTCCCGTCCATGTCGTTGTACGAGAACTGGCGGGCACATGTATGTTAGCACCGTTAGTTTTTCTCGCGACATCTTCAGGTACCGTGCAAATTTGTACCTTTTTGCCTCTTCTGTATTGACTGTACCAGCTTCCTGGTTTCTCTCTGCTCCACGCTGCTAATTTCACCTAAACACCGGTAGGAAGAGGGGTGGGGGGGACATGGGCTAAGTTGATAGGCCGTTTGAACTTGTTCCAGAAACCGAGTCGACGCACCATTTCAATCTTCGTGTCAGGGTCCAGGCATGTGTCACCACCGGCTGTGAAGTTGCAGAAGACCTTGAAGGCATCTCGGTTGCAGCCTTGGTTAGGATCAATCCAATAATCTCCTACAAAGCCCGCACAGAGAAGCGGTTATCCGTGCTGAAGAGAAAGCCGCGAACTGATAGGTTGGGACAGAGGATGCCAAGCTCGCTTTGATCACGGATCAGCAGTGGTCGCTGTTAGAAGACGTCTCCTGATCATATTACTGGAGAATTTCTGGTTTGGTTATCACTGATTTTAACAGCTAATTGACTGATTTACAATCGTACAGCAGTGGTGCAATTTATTTCAGACACGATGGGACATAATTGTGGTTTATAGGGATCGTAATCCGTCAGGTGTATCAGAAAAGCTTTTGGAGGCAAGAAAATCCAAAGGAGCGCTACGTCACCATCTTTGAAATCCGGCTGCACCATCATGAGCTCCTTGCAGGTGCGTGCCGGGCTCTCAAAGGTCCCCAGGGGCCTCCTCATCAGCTCCACTTCGGTTTTCATGGATGAAAGCGTGGCGAAGACTTCCTCCATTCCATCCTCTCCTCCAAAAGGCTGGTCTGCTTGCAGAAACTCTTCCATATTGATAGCCAATTCCTCCTCCCGAGACGAGAAGGCTCCGGCTCGATCCGAGTTTCGTCTTTTCTTCCTGCCCTCCCGAATCGGGAGGGGTTGAACCACAGTGGCGGGGGGTCCCTAGGGTTTTAACGCAAAGAGATGAGGACGGAAAACAAAAATCCAGGAGGTCACGACGCTGATCAATTATACTGACTGGGGGTCCTGGCGGGCCAGCAGAGCCTGGATCACCTTTGGGACCAACGGTACCCTGGAGAACAGAAGAGTTAGACCATCATGTGTCAATCATTTGCCACTTGCGGGCTTTCTTATACACCGTGGTAAACGTTCTGCTTCGTCCGAGCACATTTGACTGCTACTTAACATGTTTACGGAGTTGTGCGCATCTGCAGTCAGCGGTCCGAGCCTTTTTGCTCTCCAGAAACAGTATGGCAGGTTTTTAAAAAAAAAAAAAAAAATAACATCACGCACACCACAAATCCTATTACAAAGGGCCCGGTGGAAAAAAATCACACGCGAGGCGGAAGGCTTTTTCTTTTTTTTTTTTTTTTTTTCACGAGGTAAACACGGTGGAGGTTTATGATTGTGTGGTCGACCCATTTTCTTTCTTGTCCCCAGCGCGTTGCTAAAATATAAGAGTTGTTTGAACATATCCAAAATTCTAGGAATCAAACACTCCCATTTGACTCACCATATTGCCCTTGGATCCTTTTTCTCCACCAGCCCCCTAAAAACAGAGGAAGAAATGTCACAACGTTAAAGCAAAGTATGCGTTAATTACCGAAATGCAGACGTGTGCAACTGTAACTTACCGACAGACCAGGTGGTCCTGGTGGTCCGGTGGGACCAGGTGGGCCAGTCACACCCTAAGTGGAGATTGTAGAAGAACGTTACTCATAGTTAACGTAGGCAACTACAGAACAGTCCGTCAGATGTTACAATTGTCCGTACCTCATCTCCTTTAGGCCCTTGTATTCCATCGGTACCGGGCAGGCCTCTGTCACCCTTCTCACCGGCGTCGCCCGGGGAGCCCACTAAGCCGAGTAACCCACCGTGACCCTGCAGGCGGACTACCGGTTTAACTTTTTGTTTCCCGCGACATAGACTTTAATTGCATGCTTACTTTTTCTCCGTCTAGTCCAGGGTCCCCCTTCAGTCCTAGAAGTCCAGGTGGTCCCTGTTAACAATATCAAATATGTGAGTTGGGCAATTCAATTATGCATATTTAAATTAGGGATATTATTAAAATTGTGAACCACACCATTTTCAAAAGAAATTGTGAATTGCCTTTTCATTCACTAGCGCTGTTATCAGATCATATCTAAGAAGCTCACCATTGGTCCAGGTGGTCCACTTTGTCCTTGTGGACCAGTTAACCCTTGCTCACCCTGAAGATTCAGGAAATCAATACATGGTTACACAACCAACACAATTTGGAGAGATGGAAACAGAACATAAACTGGTTTATCAGAGATCAAAATGCTGTGTACTGACCGCAGGACCTGGGATACCTTGAAGCCCATCCGGACCAGGCCTGCCCGGGAGCCCTTGCGGTCCCACAGGGCCCGTCTTGCCCACTGGACCTTGGGTACCTGTTGTTCCCTACCAAGCAAAAGAGACAAAGAATAGAACGAAGATGAACATAACTCATCGGAAAATCAAAATCTTTGACCACTGGTCTTAGAACTCACCTTGGCTCCTTTCATTCCTTGCTTCCCTTCATATCCCGCAGCGCCCACATGACCCTGAGGAAGTGTATTTAATATGTTGATTGAAAGAAGACTTATTTAGTATGAATCTGTGAACGAAATAGACAAATACGAAAATAGGTAACGCATTCAACTCACCCGTCGTCCAGGAGGTCCCGGCGGACCTGGCTCTCCAGAGGCTCCTGGGGGTCCCTGCGGGTGATCATAATTGGATTCCAAAAGTTTAGTGTGAGAAAACACAGGTCCAATTTAGCACCTGCATTAGACCCCTGAAAATAACCCTCACCGCTTTGCCAGTGTCTCCGTCGTCACCTTTAGGTCCCGGTCCACCATCTTTTCCCTAAATGAATCAGAATCATCTTTATTGGCCAAATATGTAAACAACACATAAGGAATTGTTCTCGGGTAGGTGGAGCTGCACTAGTATGACATACATGTTGAGTACGACAGCAGATATTCAATTGACAGAATGTTTTTGGGAAATCAGGACACTCTTTGGGTTTTTTTGTAATTCACAATTGTGCGAAGGATGCGGAGTTTTCTAGAATTTAGGCGATTTAGAAGCCCCATTGGAGAAAAGGTCCAGTCCATCGACCGTTGTGGAAACGGTGTCAAGACTTCAGGGAATGTATGTACTTTAACCCTAGAGAACCCAAGACATCCAAATCCCCAGTCCTAAATCTGTGACCGCATCGGTTCGCTAGGGTTAAAGTGATTTATCATGCGATAATCTCCGCCGACGTCTATTGTGCAAATGTTGCAGATGCTACTCAGGTACGAGAATGTAGTATTGGTCAACAACAGATGTGCAGATGGTGCATCATGGTGAGACTACTCCAGTGAGTGAATGCTAATAATTGGTCGAGCAAAACCTGACAAACTCGAGGCAAAACATTGGCAGCGAAGTTAATCGCAACAGGAAAGAAGCTGTTAGAATGCCCGCTAGTTTTGGTTTGGATTGTTCGGTAGCACCTACCCCGAGGGAAGGAGCTGGAAGAGCTGGTGACCAGGATGTGGCGGATCCGAGAGGATCCTGCCTGCTCTCGGCAGAGTTTCTGTGGCGTGCAAGTCCAACTTATCACCCCGTTGTGTGATCAGCAATAAATATGAAACTGATTGCTGGAAGCGCAGCCAATCATTGCGGGGACTCCTGGATTACTTTTGCGTGTGGCTGTTAACCCCCGTAGATAATTTTTATTTATGATGAAATTGGGGAAAGTGAGAAAACGGGCATTGCAGCAAGGTGGAAACTGGGAATATCATAATGCTGCTTCTAGCGCTAACTGTTTCGTTTGTTTTGTTGTTTCTACCTATCAAAAGCTATAATGAGACACTAATGGTCATACTTTTTTCACCAGTTAGAGACCAACAGTGGTTTACATCGATCCTCCACACTTGGAAATCTGTAAGACCAAGTACTATAGTAGAAATGGTACCTTGTAGCGCATATTGTCAATGGAATTGTGAGTGGAGCTATGAAGTGCAGAGGGGCGTTAGTTGCTTACAGTGATACCGATTTCCCCAGGGGGTCCTGTGTCTCCTGGAAATCCAACCGGGCCCTAGGGAGGCAGCTCAGTCAGTAATGCGACACTCAACCTGACCTTAACTCCAGCACATCAACTGCGAGGTGGTCAATCAGACAAACGCACGATATTGCCCTTAGGTCCATCCTCTCCGGGTATTCCTCGAATTCCTGGAGGTCCTGACAGACCAGGTGGTCCAGAGTCTCCCTTCTCCCCTACGTCTCCTTGAACACCCTGAAACAACAGCCGAGGATATCAAGAAAGTTGTTGGGAGGGAAGCAAAAATGAAGTCACGGTAAAGACAGAAGGGCCGGAGACTGAGACTCACAGCAGTGCCGGACTCTCCAACGGCTCCTGGGTCTCCGGCCTCACCGTCCTCCCCCTAGAAGAAATTAGATATTAGAAACACAAGGGCAAGGTTTTGTGTTGTTGTTGTTCACGAGACATGCTGACCTTCTCTCCGGGTGGTCCAGGTTGCCCAACTCCTCCCGGCATTCCCGCTTGGCCCTGAAAATAGAAGCTTCCTAAATCAAAATAAAAGCTTTCAAATGATGAAAAAAGCGCTTTTTCATCTCCATTTTTGTCTCTTGTCAGCAGTTCCCTTTGCTGTAAAAAAAAAAAACAAAAAAAACCCACAACCTGGAATGTCTGGTTTGCTTTTTGGATTAATTGTGAGGCAGGTGCTATTTGTCTTATTCGAGGCCAGCTCTTTGTGCGTATTTGTATCCATGCTGCGTTCAGTGCCTTCAGTCAAACGGGGAAAAAATGAAAATAAAATAAATCTCGCGACACAACGAAGCAATCTCCGGCTGCCAACTGCTTTTCGTCGCATGCCATCCCGCCCACGGGGCATTCCGCTAGAACTCGTATCGGCCCGTTCCTGGATCACGGCGGTCCTGCACTTTCCGTGCTGAATAATTGAGCAAAGTGAGCCACTGGATGCAGATGGACGGCCATTATCGGGGTAAATATAACCACCTCTCGGTGTTGGCAGTCAAACAGTCGTAAATGATTAACGAAGCTGTAGCTATACTGTAACTGTGCGGGGGGGGGGGGGGGATTATGTGCTGATAGTGTTAATAATTCAATTTTCAAAGGTTGGTGGGATTGTGTGTGGTGAAACGATCCCACAAACTGGAAGATAAAATAAGACTGATGCATGGGTGAGGAGTTAAAAATTATATTATAGCTCTTGTGCCAGTTCATTCTATGGCCCAGACAGGTAATTGCAATATTTGTATTAAATTCTTTTGGTGGTAAAGAATCGTGTTTTCTTTGAGTCACTCAGATATGCGACAAATAACACGGAGTTATTTTTGCATATCTGTCGCTTTAGCCCTGAAAATGTTTTTCCAGGTGGGTCGGGCGAACACCCCTGGGAGTCGTCGGTAGCCGTGAGCAACATCCTGAACTATGATGTATGCGATTTTCAATTTGAGGCGATATGGAAAACATTAAAGATTATAGTGCCACCTGTTGGTTTGGCATGCGTGTGACAGTCTGGCGTTTTTATGCGGGAAAACCAACAGTTTGACCTTTTTATTTAACCTGGAATGGAAAAACTGCTAGATCAGTTCACGATCACCCAATCTCGCGCAAGTCTATCATTGACCGACGCTGTCGTAAACACGACAGTAAATATTTTAATGAAAGAGTTTGACTATGAAACTGTAAAAGACTCCAATGAGAAGCGTTAACTGAACGTTTGTTCTCACACTACGTGACAAAGTATTCAGTGCAGACCAGTTCCTCGCGCATCAGTTGTAATGTCAGTCCTACTGTGAACGGTCTGTGGTGTGATCTTGGGTGTCTGAAATGAGAGGGAAGTGATCCAAATCTAAGATTGGGACCTAAAACCAACAAAATGTCCCCCTACCGCTGCGCCAACCGGCCCCTGGGAGCCTCGAGGTCCGTGCTGTCCTGGGGGTCCCTGTGAAGAGAGAAATCCATTTTTTTCTCATTAGCGTCTCGGCTGAGAATGAGCACGTATCGTATCAATCAAATTACATGTAATCTCTCGAGATGAACACCCCCGCCCTCTCCCAAAAAAATCTCCTGGATATCATCATGTCAGCGACACGATAGACATCCGAACTGGACGTTACCCTCATTTGTCCCGCCGCCACTATCTCCCACTCCATCTTCGCAATAATAAAACTGTTATGAAAGGGACCACATTCTCTCCGCCGACAAGTCTGTCAGAACGTGATTGGACTGCCGAACGCCGCGCTACGCGGGGCCAAGCAATTAATCCCAAATGTGCCGCGCTTTGGCGGCGTAAACGGGAGGGAGAAAATGTGCAAGAAGGGAACAGGATCGTGCTTGAGACCGGTGGGAAAACATGCACATCCGTTCCGTGGCGACAACTCCTGATCTGTAACGGTCAGACATGTACACGAAAGGTCCCCCCCCAAGTGTCCTTGGCGGCCTCCTGTTTTCTGACTCTTTTTGTTTTGGCCCCGTCCGGCCACGCAATCGAGCCGCTGGAGAGAATCTTGCCGAGCGTGCGCTCACGGTCGACGGCGCTCCGAGATGACTATCGCGAAGGAGGATGCTCATTAGTCAGCCAAGTCTGAGGCTAATCTGATTAGCAGCTGTCACGGCCGTCTTTCCTTCCCTCTCGCAGTCAGCGGCCCGCCTCTTCCTTCCGCTCCGTTGCGCCGCCGCTTCCTCTCTGTTGCTCTCTTCTCATCTTTTTTTTTTCTCCCCACTTTCACCAAATACACTTGGCGGAGTCCCATTGCTGCCTAGCCGGTTTGCATGCTAAATACTAGCCTACCAGTCCCATCTGCACATCTTACCGACGAGGATCTTTCAGTAGTTTTTTCTTTTAAATATCTGTTTTTAATAGATCGTTGTCATGTCAAAGCAGCTCTTAATATATTCCCAGTTACACGGGAGTTTCATCTCCTGCAGTATAATGTTTGTCCTGGCTCCTATGTCCACTCGAATTCGGTCCAGTTCTGTACGTTCCAAAATGAAATCGGTATTTGCACTGTGATATTGGATGTTGGAAGAGGAAGACCTGAGCTTGTGTCCTCGCGGAGAATACCACGCAAGACTTGATATTAGTTTGCTTAAGCAGTGTCTCAATAGATCAGTGAGAGTGAAAGCAGACGTGCGCTTCAGTCTGCCATCTTGCATCGTCTGCACCGCGCTGAGATTAATTTGGCCAAAGTATTTCACGCGGCAAGGGCACGACTTATCGTTTGTCGTTCAGAGCAGCGAAAATTCATTCGTCGTCACCGTTCTTTGTCTTATAGCTGAATCATTTTGGGTTAAAAATTAATCAACCAAACAGATGGGGGTAAAAAGTTGCCTCATTTGTTTGCCTTACCTCAATTTATTTATCTGAATCTTTTTTTTCTTTCGGCTTGTCCCTATTAGGGGTCGCCACAGCTTGTCATCTATCTTGTGCATCCTCCTCTCTTAACACCCGCAGTCCTCATGTCCTTCCTCACCACATCCATCCATCAACCTTTTCTTTGGTCTTCCTCTCCCTCTTTTGCCTGGCATCCTCAGCACCCTTCTGCCAACATACTCACTCTCTCGCCTCTGGACATGTCCAAACCATCGAAGTCTGCACTCTCTAACCTTGTCTCCAAGACATCCAACTTTGGCTGTCCCTCTAATGAGCTCATTTCAAATCCTATCTACCTGTTCACTCTGAGCGAGAACCTCAACATCTTCATTTCTGCCACCTCCCAGTTCTGCTTCCTCTTGTTTCTTCAGTGCCACCGTCTCTAATCCGGCCTCACCACTGTTTTATAAACTTTGCTCTTCATCCTAGCGGAGAAGACTCTTCTGCCACATAGAACACCAGACACCTTCTGTTCCACCCTCCTTGGACCCATTTCTTCACTTCCTTACCACACTCACCGTTGCTCTGTATTGTTGACCCCGAAGTATTTGAAGTCGTCCACCCTCGCCATCTCTTCTCCCCGTAGCCTCACTCTTCCCCCTCCACCCCTTCTCATTCACGCACATATATTCTGTTTTACTTCCGCTAATCTTCATTCCTCTCCTTTCCGGTGCGTGCCTCCATCTTTGTAATTGTTCCTCCGCCTGCTCCCTGCTTTCACTGCAGATCAAAAAATCTTCTGCGAGCATCATGGGCCAAGGGGATTCCAGTCTAACCTTGTCTGTCAGCCTGTCCATTACTACCACAAAGAGGAAGGGGCTCAGCGTGGATCCCTGATGCAGTCCCACCTCCACCTTAAATTCTTCTGACACACCAATGGCACATCTCACCGCTGTTCTGCTGCCCTCATACATGTCCTGTATTTTTCCAACATATTTCTCCGCCACACCAGACTTGCGCATGCAGTACCACAGTTCCTCTCCTGGTACTCTGTCATAGGCTTTCTGTAGGTCTACAAAGATACAATGTTGCTCCTTCTGACCTTGTCTGTACTTTTCCACGAGCATCCAGAAGGCAAGTAATGTGTCTGTGATACTCTTTATAAGCATGAAACCATATTGTTGCTCGCAGATACTTTTGTTCTGAGTCTAGCCTCCACTACTCTTTCCCATAACTTCATTGTGTGGCTCATCATCTTTCTACCTCTGTAGTTTCCACAGTTCTGATCATCGCCTTTGTTCTTAAAAATGGGGACTGGCACACTTTTCCTCCATTCTTTTCTTTTATTTAAATGAATAACAAAAATAAATCTCAAGAGATGTGGTCTCCATAAGCGCCGAACGTTCAAATTCTGACGTTGTTCCATGTTGAGCTGACATCAAAACATAACAGATGCAGATTACATTGTAATCGGCTCCAGAGCTCAATGAGGAAATCCAAGAGGAGCACAGCCTCATCTCCAGAAATAAGAGTGGACTTTATTGAACGAGATCTTAATATTTTATTTCACACAGGGGAGTGAAGTTAGAGGCTCCGTGACGAATAATGAATGAACGCGGTCGGATGTTTGGTGGCGGGCGGGCGGTCGGAGGGGCCGCAGGCGGAGAACTGCAGCGTAAAGCGTCTTTGAGTAACCTGAAAAGCGCTGTGTAAGTGTAATGCGTTATTGTTTTGATAATGAAAGGGTTATGGGATTTGGCTGGCTTGGGTCGTACCAATCTAGTCTAACACGGGGCTGTAATAAAGATGCAAAGCAAAAAAAACCAAACAAAGCTGTGGTGGGTGTGATTAATGGATTGACTGACTGCTCAGAATTCTGTTGATTAATGGCATCTCGAAGCAAGTTTGTTGCAATGACAATTCCTCCTTGCGCTGTTTATTTTTTGATTTTATAAACATTTTACTCACCATAGAGCCTACATGCCCACTTTCTCCTTTCTCCCCTGGCAATCCTGGCATTCCCTGCGCACGAAGACAGCCAGGGATTTCGATATTAATTCATTACCGGATCTTGAGTCCGTAATCCTGTGATTAGATTTTTTTTGTACCTGTAGGCCCGCGGGACCACTTCCTCCCTTGAAGCCTCTCCGTCCTTCGTCTCCTTTGGGTCCGTTCATTCCCTGCTGCCCACGTGGACCGAGCTCGCCATCCGCCCCCTGCAACACGCAACGCCGGATCAGACCAAAAGATCCGCCGCGGATGCGCATTCACGCTGCGTATTGTGAGTTCTGGCGGCGTACAGGCGTTCCCGGCTGGCCCGCGGGTCCTTGAATTCCAATAGGTCCCGGAGGTCCCTAAAAAGCAGACTGACTGTTAAATAGTTTCGCTGAAGACATGATTAAAAGCCATCTGCTCATTATCCCGCCGGGGTGCATTGTACAGACAAACTCTTATCGTAATGAACGATCCCAAACCAATTATGAGGCAGGATGTCCTCTGCCTCCTGCTGGTGCAAGTCACTTGCATAATGGCGAAATTATTGAAAAGGAATTCATACTCACTGCTTCTCCTTTGTCTCCCTTGCTTCCCTTCTGGCCCGGTCCGCCCGTCTCACCCTACGGAAAGAGATGCACTAATGTCAATAAAAAAAAACCAGTCTTCGTTGCTACAATTAGGGGCTACCGGAATAGAAAATTTCTTATCGCTGGAGATGTACAATATGTAAATCTTTGTCATATAGCTAATATTGGATTCAATGTAACTAACGGTACCGCCTCCAGGGCCAAAATGAGACTTGTTCCCAAACGGGTAGAAAAACAGAACCTTTCAGGATACTACTTTAAGGACGTGTTATTGTTCCCTTTAAAGTGCAACTTTGGTTCCTTCAGTCAGTGGCGAATACCTTGTCTCCGTCCTCTCCTGGAGGCCCAGTTGGTCCTACAGGTCCCGGGAGCCCAAAAGGTCCTTGTTCCCCGTCATGCCCAGCCAGACCGGCGAGACCTTTCTCTCCCTTTGGAAATCATGAAAGCGCAATCGTGGTTATCATTACGAATCGGAACAAATTACGTGCGTAAACTCTATTCAGAATGTTTGGAGTCTTACCGGGTCGCCTTTCTCTCCGATGGGCCCCACCGGGCCCACATTGCCGGGCCGCCCCGGCTGGCCAATAGAACCCGCCGGCCCGTCGGGTCCCCTCTCTCCGGTGGCACCCTATTGGGGGGGGGGGTCACAAGCGAAAGAGAGAGATGATTCTTCTGCAATGTATTAACATTCTACTTTACAGAAGATCCTCGAACAAAGGGGATGAAGTGAAATAGTACAAGATCAGACTTACAATGAGTCCCGCAATACCAGATACGCCCTCTCCTCCTTTTAAGCCGTCAGGACCCTGGGAGGGGCGAGACACAAACAACATTGCAATCACGCCATTTGTGAGTCATCATATAGTCGTTGGGATCGAAATACTGCAAATTTCAGTGGAATCTCATCATAGCAGATTTATTTATTTATTTATTTTGAGAATACCGTTGCACCGGGGTTCCCTCTGCTGCCTGGAAATCCATTGAGCCCTACAGGACCACTCTTTCCCGGTGCTCCTGGTGGGCCCAGGTCTCCCTGGAAAACGCAGAACCAAAACACATAAGACCTCTGCCGAGTGGCCGGCAGGCTTTTACGCAGTCAGTACATCAACTAGAGAGTCGTACAAAGAAAGAATACTAATCTCCCCCTCCCAAGAGTTTTTCCAAAGTCCGAATGCTAACAGTAGATCAGATAATGCTTTGAAAGTTTTGACCACATCCTTGTGCTTTAATTAAAAGGACAGGACCGTGATGTAATTACGGGCTAATCACCTTGGCTCCCTCCTTTCCGGCCGACCCAGGTAATCCTTGCTCACCCGGCGGTCCCGGTGACCCCGGGTGGCCCCTGTCGCCGGTTGGCCCCGTTTCACCGGACTTGCCCTAAAAAAAAATGACATTTGGACAATTTTATGACTGAGTATATGGAATAGGATTCAAAGCAATAAAATCGGTAGCGGCATTAACGCGTTAATCCTCTTACCTGTGGTCCGACAACACCGGGGGGACCAGGGGGTCCATTTTTGCCTTGGAATCCCTTATAAGCAAGAACATTTAGTGTCATAACTTTCGCCTGCTGTATTATAGTTTATGATGGTAACTCTCAGCTCTGAAGCTATTTATTGTTATGGTCTGAAGGCAACCGTATAAAAAATGAATCAAATGTGCGTGTAATGTAGTAGATGACTCACCGGTTCCCCTCTCTGGCCAGGATGACCTGGTACTCCATCTTTTCCAGGCGGACCCTGAACAAATATTCTTTTATTGTACCAAAAACTCAAATAAAATGATTTATAAAAAAAGGTCAGGTTGAAGACAAATAATGAAATCAACCAATGAGTCCACCCACATTTGGTCCTTTTGGTCCGGTTTCTCCGTGCATTCCCTGTGGCCCTTGCGGACCCTAAAACAAAATATGACACATCAATAAAATATGTGACTCCAGCCAATGATGGTGGTTTTTTTTTTTTTTTTTTTTTGGGGGGGGGGAGCTTGTCCGGTTCTATTTTGAGACACTTAAGGTCAAACCGCTGCCCATGAGTCGAGATTACCTGCTCTCCGGGGGATCCCTGGGGGCCATCTTGACCAGACGAACCCTAAGAAAAACAACAACAAAAAAACATGCAACACTTGCAGCATCTTTTTCACACTTTAGGTTACATATTTACAGGATGCTATTGCAATGTTATAATTAAAAATTTGAGCGCGTGTGAATTTGCGTTAGTTTATCTCGAGCCCCATCACCTTTTCTCCAAGTTTCCCAGTGGGACCTCTCGGTCCTCTTCCTCCACGGGCCCCCTGTCGGCAAAGACAAAATACAAATAAGCACGTGAATAACGCACCTCGTGGTGGAAATATGCCAAATATGGAAATAAGCGCCACAGCGGCCACCCGACTATCCCAGTCTAATCATGGCGGTGATGTATTTCATTGTAAACTTTATAACTGCACTTACATTAGGACCCCTTTGGCCTCCAGATCCAGGCTGCCCGGCTGGACCCTGGATTGAAAAAGTTCATCATTTTAACTCCGCCTACATTTGCATATTTGAAGCGACGGGATGCGGATCGAAGTGAACGGAAGTTTCCTCACCCTCCGACCCTTTTCTCCTTGGGCTCCTGCCGCACCGAGGAAGCCAAGCGATCCCTGGAGAGACGCGAGGGGGTTCGTCAGCCATCAGCGTGTAATTAACTCGGCTATCAAATTTAACTAATCTAATCTGAAACAACACAGCGTTGAACGCCGTCATTCATCAGCGTGTGTTGAATGGGTGGCTCTGAGGCCTATTAATAGGGTGCTGATTTTAATAAAGCCATCTATCATCATTTCGTTCTTGAATGTGTACAGACGGGGACAACGCTGAGCCTCATCGGTGATAGATTACCTTTGACCCTTGACGTCCCGGGTATCCAGGCAGTCCAGGCACTCCAAGTTGGCCCTGTTTATTTTCGGGAATGGGGAGGGGGGATTAAATTGTGATTTGTTGAAATGAGCACAATATCATCGCATTTGATGTTTTCTATGTATTTTCTGTAAATGTTGCTGTAAAATTGACAGCTTGGAAATGAGCCTACACCGCATTAGCGCCGTGATATGAATATGAAATGGTGTCATAATCCTGAAGCGAGATATTCAGTTACAATCAATGTTCCCTCTAAGCTGCGCAACTGCGCATTTGCGCACTTGTCGCACACTCTCAGCGCAGAGGAAAACCGATCCAGCACAGTGAACTCCAGCCTTTTTTTTTTTTTTAAATAAACACGGCAGCACACTGCCTCTCGCAAAGAGCTGCTGCTCGGCCACACACTCTACTTCCTAGTTTACCTGACACCGCCCCCCTTCATTTTAAAGCGTTACACTCATAATTACAAACTCCGAGGTATATGAATAATAGAAGAAAAAGTGGTAAAACTGGATGAGATTTTCTCTTTTTTTTTTTTTTTTTTGAGTAAAAAAAGGTCAGGTCTGAAGCCAAAGTAGAAAGTGCATGATGAGATGGTGTATCATGTTAAAATTCCGCCTTAGCAAAACCTTTTTGAGGATGAAAGCACAGACGATACATTACCCAAAAAGCTAATTATGTATTTTAAATATAGGAGGCAACATAACATTAACCCTAAAACTGTTTGTGAGCATCATTCAGCTTTCAACATGCATTGCCAAAGATATTCTGCAAGCAATAATTCGGTTTTACACCAAGAAAAACAGACGGGGACATCATTGTGTGTTAAAAAAAAAAAAGAAACAAAGTTGTAAGCGACATTTCAAATTTATAGTTCATAGTTGGCTTGGTATGTATTTGTATTGTAATGTATTTTTTTGTTTGTTTGTTGACATTTTCAGTTTGCAAAAACACAAAAGTATTCTTAAAAATATTCGGATGGGAATGTAATCTGAACCCATCTGATTGACCACAGTGCATACGTCTGATGTTGCTCACAGTGGTCAAAGGTGGCGCTCACGGGCTTCGTGTGTTTGCTCAGACACGTCAAAAATTAGAGGGAGCAGTGATATTTCAAAATACTCCAGAGCGGCACATTTGTGTGCCGGGAGAAATAATCAGGTGTGCTATGGGGAAAAACCCAATTTCAATTAAATACTCGGAAAATCATTATTTGTCAACTTCAAATGTACAATTGTTCATCTGTGTATGGTGACAGGAAGAACACATCAGGACTCTGTAGTCCTACCTTCTCTCCAGCCATCCCCGGGGATCCTAAATCCCCCATGGCTCCTTGTTGGCCCTTCAGCCCTTCCGTCCCGTCCTCTCCACGAGGCCCCTGGGCGCCGCCGTCGCCCTGAAAGGACGAAAAGTCAAGATTTTTGTTGTTGCACACGTGTACAAAATCAATTCAAAAGAGGAAAAAGTCATGAGGATGCGCCCACCCTGTCTCCCTTGAGGCCCATGTCACCTTTGAAGCCAGGGAAGCCATCTTCTCCCTAATGAGGGGACAAGTGAGATCTTGATTGACGAATGTGTCGCCGCATTACGACACGGAATCAAAGTATTGAACGCAACCAGCGCAGGCGTCCGAAGTGTAACTCACCTTCTCTCCTTTGGCACCTTTTAAACCCCTAACACCATCTGCTCCCTTGAAAATACATAAAACAGAAATAAATAAATCAGGATATGTAACACGGGACCGACTTGAATGAGAAACATGAACTTTGCTACAAAGAATTTCAAGCGTCGTATTGTTTCCTGCCTAAAGCTGAAATGACGGGCAAAACATTCGGTAGACCAGCAAAATCTAATTAAAATCAGCACCAACTCCATATTTAATACTTAACTAATCCTGGTAGTGATTAGTTTCTATTTTTGTTGCAATTTGATTATGTATCATGTTTGGGCTTTGCTGCGTTGCTTAACGGACATTTCTTAAATCTTATTTAGACCCATGGGGCCGCTTCACCGATTGCAGATTTAGTGCTTAACATTTAGATATATATATGAAATGTGCGTGTGTGTGCATGTACTGTATATGTGTGTGAAAATTTACTTTTTCACCACATTTATTAATTATGGTAAAGCAAGCATTTTCTGGTGTAAATATCTACGTAAAAAAATACATTTCATTAAATCACATTTTATAAGGAAAGGACCTGTATAGTGTAGCACACAAGCTCAGTCGTGCCAGGCGATAAGATTTCTGAGTGTCTTTGAACACATCGTTGATGCTAGTTTTGTTAGCGCCTCTGTGATATTTAGGTGTTAGTATTACCGTCATTTCCGGCCTCCAAGCCTCGACTTTTTTCACACGCTTTTAACCCTGTGGTTTATGCGGCGATGCGTTTTTTTCTAACGGTCGCAAGGGGGCACTCGAATGGAAAAGGTAAGAATGAGACTGGTGAAATATATGTGCCAAGGAAGTGACCTTTACTGCCCCTCTTAGCACTGTGCTAGCATTAGCGCTGTGCTAGCATGTTGCTGCTGTGTTACTGCCGTGTCATGGTGATATTTACCGGTAAGTTTTATTTTAACCGGCAATGTTAGCATTAGCGCTAGCACGGCATTAGCGCGGCGCTAGCGTTAGCGCTTGCATTAAACTCTTTCTGTGTACCGCCTTTGGCAATTATCTCGCGTTTGAATGTGGGTTTCAATCCGGGTACTTGCGGATTTTACACGCCTGCGGCGTATATATGTACCAAATGGTATTTCCTTTACACATGTACTCGATGAGGCTTGTAAACAGGTGCGCTCTGTAGCCCGGGAATTACAGTATGTTTATGGGACATTTGAACAGCTATGCTCTCTGGTTAAATTCTCAGTGTGTAATTCTCTCGTTTATGTTTAGTTTTACACAAAATGTAAACACAGACTGGCAAAAAAAAAGCACTTAAATTAATTCGTTTGTCTCTCTTTTGAAAAACTGATCGGTAGCTTCCAACCTGGTGCTCGCAGGCTAACTGTTGCTATCTAGCACTGATGACTCACAGTTTTTGCTCACTACTCAAGATTTAAAATAATAATAGATAGTCTGAGCAATGGCTCTCATCTTGTAAAACTGAAGTTGAGGTTCCATCAGTCTTGTCTTGACTCTCATTAGACTGCAATTTGTTGAACTTTACTAATTTTCCTGTTTGGAAGAATTACTGTACTCACGTGCGCGCGCGCACACACACACACGCACACTATGTACTCGGACATGTCTCCAGCGATTCATCCATCATATCTATGCAGTTTTTTAGCAGTCCCCTTGAGAACCAAATCATTTGCCCCCAACGATCAGCTGTCACTCAAAGACACAAACTGCATATCCATCACAGAACTGGTGTACTGTATCTGTGCGAAGAACGACTTACAGGGTGAGCGGTTAACAAAATAAAATCATAAAATCACAGCATTCGTTGCGTCCGTTGTCTCACCTTGACGCCGCGGGGTCCCGGGTACCCGATAGGCCCCTGGGCGCCGAGCCCTCCCTGCGTATGACACATTATAATTATTCATACATTTTTTTTTTTTTTTTTTTGCAGAAGGAACAACGAGAAGTATTTTAAATGAGCACTTCATTTGTTTTCGGCTATTGCGTCGTATCCGGCAGGTAGCTTGGAGTTACACTTTGGAGTTATAAATAAGATTGAGATTGTTGTTCATGAGTAGAGTGGACGAAGATGTGATATGCGGGTACCCACTTGGGTGCCTTTTTCCCCTTGGGGTCCTTCTCTTCCTGGGTGACCCTGCAGCAAGAGGAGGGATAATACAAATTCCAGTTAGCGCCATTTGTAAATACACAGTCATTACCCCCGACTGCGGTGGGGCAGTTGAAAAGAGGAAAAGTCACTGTTAGTGAGAGTGAAGCTCCCGTTAAAAAGGGATTGCGGGAAACAAAGCTTTGCACGATAATCAAAGGGAACGTCAAGTGAGAGCCATTTAAATGCGTCCTGCTGCAATTTAGACGAGGAAATAACAACCTTTTTTTTTTCACCCCCAAATACAGTGAAATCACAGCAATGGAACATAATCTGTTGTAATTTGTTCGTATTAAGAAAGAATTGTTACCACTGGGGATAAAGACAACAGAATTGATCTGGTCCACTTTCATTGTAGTGTACAGGAAAGGGTTATCATTTTTAAAGTCACTGAAACATTGGAAAAAAATAGCTCCAAAACTTTGAAGTATAACCTTGCCAAATATGAGCAGTTAGAAAAATTGAGGATAGAAAATGAGGCCGTTATCCATCCGTTCTGTCCATTTTCCAAGCCGCTTATCCTCACAAGGGTGGCGCCTACCCAGCTAATTTTGAGTGAGAGGCAGACTGGTCACCAGCCCGTCTTTAGCTCTCAAATGCTGTGGGTGTGTTTGCTTTAAAAAAACGACACCCCGGTCAAATTTCAAATACCAAAACTATGACATGGATTTCGGCAATTAAACGTGCTGGTTTGGTTAACCAGGGGTTGTGGGTTCGTATCCCACTGGGGCCTCCACTTCCCGAGAAGGGTTGCGTCAGGAAGGGCATCCGGCGTAAAAATTGTGCCAAACATATATATGCGTTCATCTGAGATGATACGCTGTGGCGACCCCGAAAGGGACAAGCCGAAAGGAAAACAACAACAACAAACGTGATGGATGGTGACCAACAGAAATACCCACACATCTGTGTAGCGATTAATTAATTTCAGGTAGGAATTATTCTTCCCAGTCTCAAATTACCCAAAAGTAATTATAACGGCTGTTGCTAAAAATTTGGCTCATTTGGAAAGCAATGTGTGTTTAAAAAAAAAAAAAAAATGTCTGTCGCAGAGGTTTATGGAGGTGAAGTGTGGCCGCAATCGCTTCCGTGTACGTTCCGTGGAGACGGCTTCATCCTCTTTTTTTTTTTTTTTTTTTATCCCCAATCATAGTTAATGAATCCAAGTTGGTGTAAAACCAGGGGTCATTTATTTAAATATTGGTGCTATTTGTATTGAATACTAGCTGAAAAGATGGATGGATTCCGGCAAAGGTTAACGTGTGGCCGAACACGCTTCCGCATTCACGAGCCGTCAAAACCGTCTCCATGTGGGATTTATTCCCGATGAGAACTGATCCAGCAACAAAGTATTCATAAGCGTCCAGACTTTTCTACGCTTTCAAACTTTTCCGTGTAAATCTCGACGACTTACTCACCAGATCCATGTGTAGATCCAGTTGTCCAAGACAAGCGGAAGCGAATTAACAGTAACAATTTCTTATCAACATCGAAACCATCGACTTCAGCATAAAAAACTGGTCCTCTATGCCGAGTTGATCTAATTTTTCCACGTAGATTTGTTTATTTTTACCTTCTAAATATCTCACAGTATTGGACAAGACTCTTGGGATATTTCCGTGTTGTCTCCAACCGACTTAGCATTGAACAATGCTTTTGCTAGACGGGCAATACAGTGAGGTAAACAAAAGTCACGTGATTTTATGATGTAAAATTGTATGTTCCTCCTCCATATGCTCTACACATATGCCACCTGTACACATTTTATCCATCTGGGTTACCTTTTAATTGTATTGACAGGTTGTTGTCATTGATGGATGCAAAAGAGTGACATTATTGGACAGTATGGATGGGCGCAGTTTTTGTGTACACTTACAGGCGGGCCATCAATGCCTGGTAGTCCTTGCATGCCCTGGTTCCCCTGGGGACCCTAAACGGAACAGAATAGCATAAAAGATATCCCAAAATCCGCATGTTGAATCAATCAAACACAATTATTCGCAATGACTTGGTCTCTCTTGTTTTTTTTTTTTTTGAATTTATTTTTTGAATGCTTTTATCATTCCCGCCTCTTGATGCACAAAGGCCAAGGCCGTCCTTCACGTCTTCGCGCTTGTGTATTTTTTTCCTCTTCGGCGAATGATTTCCCGTTTGTATCAATCCCGTCACAACGGGAAGCCGGCGCGAGTACCGTCGCCTCCGGTTGGGCGCGTGCGGCGCCGGCGCTCGCGAGGGTCACGCCGGGTTAATTCTCGGGAAGAAAGCGAGAGAAAAGGGACCCGACCCACCTTCTCGCCCGGCAGCCCGATGGGACCCTGGGGGCCCGGCGATCCCTGCGGCGGAGCAAAAGGTGTCAGTCAGGTTCAATGTCACAAGATGCTGAGATGAGCTGATATATTTGTGCGTGTATGTCTATCGCGAATCCAAAAGAGTTTAGGTTAATACAGTATTCCGTACGGTGAAAACTATAATAATTGGTTCATTGGTGGTATCTGTCGAAGAAGAGAATGAACAGGATGTTGAACAAAGTACGTTTTTTTTACTATAATACTATTTTTTTTTAATCATAATAATTTTTTATAATACTATTACTACGCTATTATAAACAGGTCTAGAGTTTGCCCGTGTGCCCTACCTGCGGTCCAGGATTTCCTTGTTGTCCTGCAGGTCCTATTTCACCATGCGGACCCTGTAAACAAGCGTCAGCATCTCCCATTGATGTTTATGCAAATAGTCAGTGGCGGTCCTAGCTCGGACGGCATAAGGGGCGAGACCCCCACTTTGAAGCCACCCCACCGAAACACACACTCTATGTGCTACAAACCGCCACTGACCATCACGCAACTACTAAACCATTGAATAGCGCAGGTGATCTTTTATCCTCAATAGTCGACGGGGTTCTGTTAACAGACTGACCTGGTTTCCCTTTGACCCCTGCACTCCATCCGTTCCTAGAACACCCTAATAATACCAGCAAAAATGCATGCGATTAAAACAAAAATGCGCTATTGATTTTTGAGTACGAATCAGCGTTGACTTACCGGTTGGCCGGGTG
Organism: Syngnathoides biaculeatus; assembly: GCF_019802595.1. Taxonomy (NCBI): domain Eukaryota; kingdom Metazoa; phylum Chordata; class Actinopteri; order Syngnathiformes; family Syngnathidae; genus Syngnathoides; species Syngnathoides biaculeatus. Next base: position 18,883,301 of record NC_084655.1, on the reverse strand, counting down.
GTCCCGGTGGGCCCCTTGACCCAAAGAGACCCCGTGGACCCTGGAGGTGAAACATCAATTTATCTGCGTATATATAATAGTCATGAACGCTGTGGTACTGCATGCGCAACTCTGGCGAGGCGGAGAAATATGTTAGAACACGTATGAGGTCAGCAGAAATGCGGTGAGATGTGCCGTAGGTGTGTCGGAAGAATTGAAACTGGAGGTGGGACTGCATCAGGGGATCCGCGCTGAGCCCCTTTCTGTTTGCGGTAGTCATGGATAGGCTGACAGATGAGGTTCGACTGACACTGAACATAAGAATGAATTAAATGTAATTTTTTTCACACCCCCCCCCTTTCCTACATAGTCTTTGTAGGCTGGCCAAGCCACCTGTTCCAAAGCCACATCTGTGATCTCCCGGGACGTGATTGATATGGAAATATAATCATTTGCAGCCATGATTTTTATCGCTTCTCTCTGCCGCCGTCTCGTTCCCAGTAAACCCAATTTCTGCCTGGCATTTGTGTCTCTGGCTGTCGCATACTTTTTTCTTTTTTGTCTTCCCTGTCTCGCTCGGGTGGGGGGGCGGGGGGTCTGTAGTTTAACGCCGCTCCGCGAGCATGTCATATGGCACTTTATTTGCCGGCCCGGCGGGGTGATGCATTTGGAAGGACAGCCCGCCCGCCGAGCCCGAAGCTCCTACCGGGGGGGGGTAGGATGGAGTGCGAGTCCATCAGCCGCTGCGTTGACTGAAGAGAAATGAGGCGCTCGCCACTGGTGCTCCTCACATCTCGGCCTGCCTTGCATTTCTCTGAGAGGCACTTTGCAGTTAGGACAATCTGCTCTCAAGTGATTTCATATCATTTTTACTTTCTTTTTTTTTTAACCTTGCCCTTTTCCAGTGTATTTTTTTTTTTTTTTTTTTGCTGGATGGGAAGCTAGTTTTTTGATCGTGAAAAATGTTTCATTTAAACAGAATCCACGATGATCAGTAGAAAATATGTTATTAGCATACCTTGTAATGACTTTTCAAAGTGATATAACGAATTCATTATTCATTTGTGCATTCAGAAATGATGACAATTCCATTTGATGGTGTGCTGCGAGATTTTCCTTGCGTAAAGTTGGCCTTGGTAAAAGACGCCAAATGCATAATTCCCGTAATTTCCGGCCTATAAGCCGTGACGTTTTTCACACGTTTGCAACCAAGCGGTTTATGCGGTGATGCGGCTGATTTGTGCATTTTTTTTCTAACGACCGCAAGGGGGCACTCGAGCCGAAAAGTTAAGATTGAGACCGGTGGAATATATGTGCCGAGGAAGTGACTTTTACCGGTCTGGTCCTGTTAACGCTGTGCTAGCATGCTACTGCTGTGTCTGTAATTTTTACCGGTATGTTTTTTTTAAACCGGCCCTGTTAGCGCAGTGCTAGCATTAGCACGGGGTTACCGCAGCATTAGCGTGGCGCTAGCGTTAGCGTTAAACTCTCTGTCTAACGTCTTTGTAAATATCTCGTGTTTCTATGTGGGTTTCATTGTGGGCACTTGCGGCTTTTACACAGCTGCGGCGTGTGTATGTACCAAATGGTATTTCCTTTACAAATATACTCGGTGAGGCTTGTAACCAGATGGGCTCTGTAGGCCGTGAATTACGGTATGTTTTTGGGACTTTTGCACAGCTATGATCTCTGGTTAAATCCTCAGTGTGTATTTCTCTCTTATGTTTACTTTTACTCAAAATCTAAACGCAGACGGTGCTAGCATTAGCGTTAGCGTGGCGCTAGCATTTGCACGGCATTAGCGTGGCGCTCACGTTAGCGTTAAACTCTCTGTGGACTGTCTTTGTAAATATCTCGGGTTTCAATGTAGGCACTTGCGGCTTTTACACAGCTGCGGCGTGTGTATGTACCAAATGGTATTTCCTTTACAAATATACTCGGTGAGGCTTGTAACCAGGTGCGCTCTGTAGGCCGGGAATTACGGTACATCTTGAGCTCATTCACTGCCATTGTTAATGTCATCTGATTTGAAAGGAAAGCGGGTCAGCAGATCTACCATGCGCAGGGGTGATGGTTCAAAATTTACCGCGGTGCTAATTCGCTACGTGTGCTCTTCGCTTAGCAACCTTTCCTGTTCGGAATTTTCGGATTCTATTCCTATTCTAATTACTTTGCTGTGCATTAGCATGACTTTTGATTCATGTACTCGTCACAACCTCATGTCATGTGACATACTTGTATCGTGATCAAATAGGGTCCATAAAACGGAATGAGGTTTCATAACTATGCCATATAACATTTTTTAGTGTCAGTCGTTATACTTACATCCAGTATTGATTGGCGTGTGTGTGTGTTTTACTCACGGGTTCTCCAGGTTGCCCCCTCGGGCCTACAGGTCCATTTGGTCCCTGGCAAATACAAAGAACACAACAGCTTTGCACCAGATCCTCATCATAAGATCCTTTAATTATGACAAAAGTAGCTCATTTAAATGATTACATCACGCTCGTATAACTTTCTTCTACATCCATGACTGAGAAATTTCTTTTATTTCACTAGTGGCAGAAATTCATTTTTCTTTTTTTGTATTGTGCAGCCTTGTACGTCTTTTTTTTTTTTCTTTAAGTGCAGTGGAATTGGATTTTGGAGTTACTTAAATGCAGAGCAGCCCGCTTCGGTTTGCGAGGTGCTGAAGCATTTATACGCTGTTGTATTGATCCATTTATCACGGTATTAAATCTCTCTTAACCTTGCGAGATTGACAACAACAAAAAAATAGAACAAACAAAAGCTGCACACGGTGTGTTTTGTCGATTTTTGGGAAAAATATGCTTCTCTCACCCTTTCTCCCGGCTCTCCGGCAGGACCGTGAGGACCGGGTTTTCCTCTGTCCCCCTATGAAAAACAAAACCATCTTCACAAATCTGCAAATCGTGTTCAGAATTTGTTCAAAATTCCCAACAAGTCGATTGAGCAAATACATATTTTACCATGTGAGGGATTCACGGGCGCAAATCACATAAATGGAATGAGAACTCACTTTGTGTCCCTGGTTTCCCGGAAGTCCCGGCAGGCCGTCGAAACCTCGATCGCCCTGTGAGGTCAAAGGCCAGCCCCCACATTGTAGTTATGGTTAACAAAAATTCAAAATAAGCTGCTTTTATGTTCACGATTACAAATTTGACATTTGAGAAGAAACAAATCTGTATTTTTTAGAACCATTTGGATGTGTGCTAGACACAAGCTGAGCTACATTGTCTTTGTTTGCGTGCGTGACGACTACCGGTTCATTTCCCTAATAATTTCCCTACCATATTACTTAAATGTTTTTAATAGTTTTTTGAACATAAGTGAAGGGGGGGGGGTGGTCCAAGATGGATGACATATAATGACTTTCAAGCTAAAAACAAAAAATGCTTAAAAAAAACACTTTTTTAGGCTTGGAACGCATAATTTCATTTTCCATTCATTGTAATAGGAAAACATGCTTTGGTTTTCGAACATTTTGGTTTTCAACGAGCCTTCTGGAACGGATTGTGTTCCAGAACCGAGGCACCACTGTATACATATTATATATTATATTTTGATTAGTTAAAGCATCGATTAGAGCAAGTCTTCATCTGCTCCCTAATATACGAAAACAGTGCAATTCAATGAAAAAAATTGAATAAAATAAAAATAATACAGGGAGGGCGGTGCCAGGGTTCGAATACTGAACCTCAGAACTGTGAGGCTGCCCTGAAAACAAACGTATAAAATATTTTGGACCGTTATGTTCCACATTTGTGGGCCCAGTTTGGGGGAAAAATCACCTTTTGTGCCGGCAGCACACTGCAAAGAATGCCCTTGTATTTCATTTTTCTAGAATATTGGTATTTTCTGTAGTTTGCAGCACGGCAATGGCGTTTGTGAGGTATTTTCCCGCCGCGCTCGACCGAGTCTGGAAATAATTTGCGCCGCGGCTGCTCCTCGCGCTGAAGTCGGAAGCCCAATTAAGCGAGCTCGGATCTCGCCACTGCAATGCGGCACTGTGGTGTCCTACCTTAACGCCAGTTTCTCCTGGAGCCCCACGTCCCCCGTCCGTCCCGGCGCGGCCCTGAACAAAGCGTCATACGCCGCCAATTAATAAATAAATCCATATAATATTGCGAGGTTTTATTGAGATTTCCGTCCCATTCCTCACCCTTTTTCCCGGTTTCCCGTTAATCCCTTGAACTCCAGGCGATCCTTGAGGTCCCTTTGGGGGCGAGACAAACGCAAATATGAATGTGTGAAAGTGGGGGGAGGGGGGGGGGACCAAGATGGATGAAAGGAAATCAATCGAGCGACAATGCAAGTCAGTGGTGAGAGAAACATGTCCGCTGTCTCACCGGCGGGCCCGGGTCGCCGATGTTTCCCTTGTGGCCGGCGGGGCCCGGGGCGCCCTGCCGGATGGATACGGAGATGTTATTGACACACGCGGTAACAAAAATAAAATTGAACATCGATCCTTTTAAAATCGGACAGTTCGGTTTACCAGTGGGCCCGGTCGGCCCGTGAGACCCGCCGGACCTGGAGGTCCCTTCATTGACAGCTGGAAGAAAAAGGCGCAATCGCATGAAATATATTTTCGAAATTATGATCGAGTTGCTCTAATGTCAGGATTGGGTTGAAGGGTTGCACCTGCGCCTGTTGCAAGATGGCCTGCGCTTGGGCCTGCTGGGGGGACACCACCGGTCCCTTTTGGGAATCGCCCCTGTACTGGAACTGAGGGCAAGAAACAAGTCAGTCCCCCCCTTGAGTGGATGCAGCTCAGTCAAACAGCTCCCCCTTGTGCTCAATACCGGTAAAGGAGCCTCTGCGTGATGGACTGCGGCGTGCAAACAAACACTTACAGGCAGCATCAGCAGAGTCCCTTGTGGACCTGGAATTCCGTCAACCCCTGGAAGACCGGGACGCCCAGCGGGACCCTTAAAACACATTGCACGCTTATATGAATATATACAAATGCTGTCACCATGAGACCCTTCAGTCCACCCAGTTGACCTCCAGCCATCCAGCCATTTTCTTAGCCGCTTATCCTCACAAGGGTCGCGGGTTTTATGGAGCTTATCACAGCTGTCAACGGGCAGGATGCGCAGGGTACACCCTGAACTGGTTGCCAGCCAACAGACAACAGTCGCACTCACAATCCCACCTAGGGGCAATTTGGAGTGTCCAAATAATGTTGCGTGTTTTTGGGACGTGCCCACCCGCAGAAAACCCACGCAGGCACGGGGAGAACATGCAAAGTCCACACAGGCCGGGGCCGGGATCGAACCCAGGTCCTCAGAATTGTGAAGCCAACGCTTTATCAGCTGCTCCACTCACCATTTCGCCAGGGTCTCCTCTGGGTCCTGGGGGGCCTGTTGGTCCAACTGGACCAGGAAGTCCCTGGAAAGGATAAGAAATATTTTCAGTCCTTCAGTGGCTTCTTCTCTTTAGGGTGGGCAGATTTATTTGTTTATTTTTTTTTTTTTTTTTGGAGAGGGGGTTGGTTCCCTGTATTATAAATATGGATTCATACATGTCAAGGCTGCTCATTTCCCATGTGTGGCTATTTGAATTGAATCACACCAGAACAATAAGAGCGGCTCACCTCCGGTCCTGGCAGGCCCGCCGGCCCTTCCACGAGCGTCCCCTATCAACGGAATATCAATTTATTTGCATGTTTTTCATCGCCAAAGGCCACCCGCGCGATTCACGAGGCGCCTCCGGCAGCTCACCGGCTCGAACACGGCGGGCTCGCCCTTCTGTCCTTTCTCTGTCGGCACTCTTGACTGAGGAAGAAGAAAATCGCTTGACACCGACCGCCGGCTCAAAATGTCGGCCTGGGGGGACGGGGAGTGTGTGTGTGTGTGTGTGTGTGTGTGGGGGGGGGGGTTACCTTTGCGTCCCACGTGTGGGCTCCTTCCCCCAACGCAAAATCGTAGCCGTCGTATACGTCATAGTCTTCGTACTCTGAGTTGGTGTTGTTGTAGTCGTCGTGTTCGAGGACCTGTTTTAAAAATGTTAATAACGACGCCCGCGCTGAATGCGACATTATGTCGGACCGACCTCAGATTCAGTCAAATTAATGCCGGCTGTCACTATGGAAACGGCGAGCTCGTCAACACGGTTGGCGTGAAGGTCGCCGCCGCCGCGTTCCTCCTCTGGGCCCTGCGGGACGATTGTGAGATGATAAAATGTTAGCGGTGCGAGCGGACAACGAGCGGCGGCGGTCGCGTTGGCAAGTCGAAGTCGCTGCCGCAAATGGGGCAAGTCTTTCTTTGCGGGTTAAAAGGAAGGCTCACAAAAATTATGTTTTTAAAAGCGATGCTCGTTAAGCAGAACGGAATGGACGCATGTTGAACGGTGCGGACCAGGGATGGCGGCTGGACCCTGCTTGAGCAATGACGGGATGTCGGAACATCATACGATCTGAACTCTTTGCACGTATTTACCAATTTGAGAGTGATTATGAACTAATGTTCGCATCAGAATATGAATTTGCACTTTAGCGGGATATTGTCGACATTTAATGTCGTCTTGCTGATTTGGATTATGAGCTGGAAGCGTTTTCCAAAGAAACATTTATTGCACATTTCTGCAAAAGAAGCGAAATGCCGTCTTCAATCCCAGTTTGTCTAAATATCAATTAATTCTTTCCTGAATTCCAATCAACTAGTCTATGATTGGGCGGCACGGTGTCTCAGCTGGTAAAGCGTCGGCCTTACAGTTCTGAGGACCTGGGTTCGATCCCGACACCGCCTGTGTGGAGTTTGCATGTTCTCCCCGTGCCTGGGTGGGTTTCCTCCGAGAAATCCGGTTTCCTCCCATATCCCAAAAACATGCAACATTAATTGGACACTGTAAATTGCCCCAAGGTGTGATTGTGAGTGCGATTGGTCATTTGTCTCCATGTGCCCTGCGATTGGCTGGCGACCAGTTCAGGGTGTACCCCGCCTCCTGCTCGTTGACAGTTGGGATAGGCTCCGGCACTACCCGCGACCCTCGTGCGGATAAGCGGCAAAGAAAATGGATGGATGAAGCAAACCATGATGTGCCCTGTGCCAAAATTTGTGACACCCCTTTTAATGCATAATTTTTTTTCTGTAATGTTGACAATTTATGGTTATGGAAAGCGTGCAATGAACCCGTGTTCGCATCACAGTATGAGTTTGCAGTTTGGCGGATTAAAGTACACATTTATACACGATAGGAGCGAAACGGCGTCGTCAATCCAGCCATTTTCTTTGCCGCTTATCCTCACGGGGGTCGCGGGGAGTGCTGGAGCCTATCCCAGTTGTCAACGGGCAGGAGGCGGGGTACACCCTGAAGTGGTCGCCAGCCAATCGCAGGGTGCATAGAGACAAACAGTCGCACTCACAATCACACCTAGGGGCAATTTAGAGTGACCAATTAATGTTGGGTGTTTTTGGGATGTGGAAGGAAACCGTAATGCCCGGAGGAACCCGGATCCTCAGAACTGTGAGGCCAACGCTTTACCAGTTTATCCACCGTGCCGCCGTCGTCAATCCCAGTTTGTCTCAATATCAATCAATTCTTGACTGGATTCCAATCAAATACTCTGTCTAGAGATCCCAAATATGGACACCAAAGCACTACTTTTCATTTAATTCGTAGTTTGGCCTGTTCAGTAGAAGAGCATCCCTTCGCTTCAACAGACTTCCTTTGTATCGACGTGCCACAAGATGGCGCCAAAACAGTACCTGCCTGATTGGGCGTTGCCGCCATCTTGTGGCATTTGAGAGAGCGCAGACTCAAATCTGAGTTTTTTTTTTTTTTTGTTTTGTTTTTTAAGTAAATGAGGATAAGCGGGGCGATGGGCCGGTGAGTAGTAATGTGCAATTAGCAAGGGGGAGGTGGGGGGGGGGGTATCGCGATTGGTTATAATGGCCGAAAGCAGGGCAACTGTTAACTGGTCTAACCTCAACATGAAGTTCTGACTGGGCAATGCTGAGTGGTGAGGGGGCTTCCGTCGAGGGTCCGTTCGCGGGCATCTCCGCGAGGGGCTCGTCGTCGTAGACGTTAGTGGGATCGACTGTCTCTGCGGTGCTTTTCAGGTCCGAAATAGGCCGTTGTTGGGACAGATACTCGGGCGACACAGTAGATGCTGCGATGAAGCCGTCGTCCAGACTTCCGTCTTCAATACTTTTCTTCCTCGATCCCTTCTTCTTCCCCTTCCCCTTGCCTTTGCCCTTCCTGCCTTTCCGTTTGCCTTTGCCCTTGGAGCCCTTGTCCCTCTTCTTTTTGTTCTTTCTGCCCTTCCCGTCCTCTTTGGCGTCCGGTTCTTCCGGCTGCTCCGGTTGCGACTTCTTTTAGCCGTCGTCGGGGGGAGGGGGGTTGCGAGGAAAAGTTAGATGAGGGAGAAAAAGACACACTTGTAAACAAAAGCACAATATAGCAAATAATAAAGGAACACGTTAAAGGAAGCGGCTAACTAAAAACGTTTATGAATTCCATTTCTTATGGCTTATCAGCATAGTTATAGACGGCTGCTGGCTGTCTCTTTTTGTTCTTCACGCGTCAGAATTGCAAGTGGCTGAAAATGCAATTTCATTAAAGTGGAGTCGTGCGACCAAGTGGGCCAGGTGGTAAATATTAGTAGTATCATTTTGTCATAATTAAACTGAGTAGAAATGAATATGGCCCAAGTGAGGCTGGAATCGAGTCCCGCTGTTGTTATCGTGCGAGTGAGCATAAGCGTTCCCTCACATTCACCCCGATGGACAATTTAGTCACCTCGAGCCTGGATTCAAACCGCCAACCTCCGAACTGTGAGTCAGATTTCGTGATCTTTGTTTTTATTGACTTGGTTTTGATTGGATTATGACATTTTCCCGCATCACGTTCTTGTCTTCTCTGCTCGTTTTTTTTTTTTTTTTTTTCAACTTTTTTACGTCTCCCATCTGTTCTCGTCAGCCCCGCCCTCTCGTGTCGGCCAATCGGCTCCCCGCAGGCGCTCGCGTCTTGTCCAGGTGTGCCTCGTTGTTTGCTTATATTTAGCTCAGATCATTTTCATCACTTCTTATGTTTATTTTCCTATTTTCTGGCGCTGAGTGTTGTTTCTTTTAACCTCGTTTTGGGGGGGTTAATTTAGTGTATGCCTTGTTTTCCTTTTTTATCGAAAAAAAATAATAGTAATAATAATAAAATGAAGCACATCCTGTACTCCGGCTTTGCCTCCCCGCCTCCCTCCGCCGTGCTTCTCCGCTTTTGCCATCACCGCAAATCATAATAGCAGATGCGGCAATCACTAATCCGCTCTTCTGTCATAAATAAGTATATTTCAGAAAATATTTAGCGTGTTGTTTAAAGAACAGTTTTTTTAATTGAATTCTGATATCTACAGAAGGGGGAACGCGAAACAGAAACGGGGTCAACGTGTGCAATGGGAGGTCGCCCGGTGGGGAATGTTGACATGTTTTGGCTCTTGCGCTCGTCCCAGTGCCGAAATAGTTTCGTGAAGCCAACTGGATGACTATCAGCGGGATTTCTGGACGTCTGTGACGGACCCGATTTCGCGCAGACGCACGTGCGCAGATGTGGCGCGAGGAACCGTGAGAAGTGTGTCACCGGCTGACTTGGCGGATTTAGCGCTCGCCTTGCTTGAGCTTGGTCTCAGCTGTTATTCCCCCCCCCCAAAAAAAAAACAAGGACCGAGTTCATTTGAAGGAAATGCATTCGTGCTGCCTCAGCCGAGGAAGTCATCAATCATGGAATCGTCCGAATGTACATCATCGCATGTTTTGTGTAGCTGTTGTCACTTTATTGGCTTACTGGTGGAAATATTTTCCTTGTTTAGATGTGACCTCTCTTCAAACTTGTAATCAAGCACACGATCTCTCATAGATACTACGTGACAAAATCAACCCGATGATCATGAATACTAGGAGCCACTAGTGCGGGGTTGAGGGATATTACTTTATCTAATTAATAAGTATGAATTAGTAATTATTATTATTGTTATTATGATTAATTTCTGGCCTATAAAACGGGACTTTTTTTCCACGCGCTTTCAACTCTGCGGCTTATGCGGTGATGCGGGTAATTTGTTCATTTTCTGACGGCAGCAAGAGGGCACTCGAGCGGAAAATAGAAAAATAAAAAAAATAGATCGGTGGAATATTTGTGCCGAGGAAGTGACTTTTACCAGTATTTTTTTTTTTTTTTAGGTTGCCCTGTTAGCGCTACGTTAGCGCTGTGCTAGCATGTTGCTCCTGTGTTGCTGCCGTGTCTCAGTGATTTTTACTGGTATGTTTTTTTTTTTTTTTACCGGTCCTATTAGCACTGCGCTAGCGTTAGCGCTGTGCTAGCATGTTGCTGCTGTGTTACTGCCATGTCTCAGGGATTTTTACTGGTATGTTTTTTTTTAACCGGTCCTATTAGTACTGCGCTAGCGTTAGCGCTGTGCTAGCGTGTTGCTGCCGTGTCTCAGTGATTTTTACCGGTATAGTTTTTATTCAATCTGGTCCTGTTAGCGCTGTGCTAGCATGTTGCTGCTATATTACTCTCGAGTCATAGTGATTTTTACTGGTATGTTTTTTTAAACCGGCCCTCTTAGCACTGCACTACCATTAGCGCCGTGCTAGCGTGTTGCTGCTGTGTTAATGCCGCGTCTCAGTGATTTAGCTATGGTGTTTTTGTTTTTGTTTTTTTTTACCAGCCCTGTTCATGCTACCGCGCTGTTGTACGTTAAAATAAGATAAAGTATTAAAACTTGGAAAATTCTTTCCATGTACCGTCTTTGTAAATATCTCATGTTTTAATGGCGCCCCTTGCGGCTTATACACAGGTGGGGCTTATGTATGTACCAAATGGTATTTCCTTTACAGATGTACCGGGTGAGGCTTATAATCAGGTGCGCTCTGTAGGCTGGAAATTACGGTACTCTATCCTGTAAAAGATAGCTAGCTTCTGTGTCTCTATTTAAAAACACAAAAAAATGCAATTTTGTGTGTAATTTTGTTGCCTAGCACAGTTAGCCATAAAAAAAAAAAAAACACACAAAAGAACTATAAAATGTATTTTCCTCAACTATATGTTGGGGTTTTCAACTGGGATGTTTACGGATGGTAGGACTGACCCCTTGAAGGTCCGGGTCTCGGCTCCCGTGGTACACAGCTGAGTCACAGTCCGGCATGTAGTCGATGCAATAAGCGGCAGCAGCCTGGGGGTCTTCGTCAATCAGCAGTTGTTGAATCTCTCCCTGGAACGAGCCCAAGAAAACACAACTGTGAATCCGGTGCGCGGTATCATGTAGAATTGGACCTCGTTGGATCACGCAAGTATTGCAAATTAAGTGTCCGGTTAGTGCGTTTTTCTTTGCAACCGTGAAATCAGTAACTTTGCACTTGCTTCAAGCTCGAGTGAATACTTGAGATTTGCTTTTGACTTCTACATTTATGACTTAATCCCACCTCTGATGATATATATATATATATATATATATATATACTCATACTTCCCTGGCTCTGTCGGCAGCCATTTGTGCTAAATTAAATCCAATTAGCTGAATGATGTTTTGGTCATTTTAGCTCCATTGTAGTCACTTAAAATCAGGATTTAGCAGCCGGGAATCTTTACTTTGTGGTGCTCCCGACAGGCCTTGTCAGCAAAGTGTGTGCACATCCGTATAAAAATAAAAAAAAAAATCTCCCTGAAGCATTTGGAGAAATGACGGTTGAAGCACTCATTTTTTTTTTTTTTTTGTATTAGTACAGTGAGCATGAAGGTTAACCAAATAGTGTCTTTTCTTGCAGTTTTTGGCCAGGAACCCGCTGAGCAAGGGCACCCGTTGCCCCTCATCATCTCGCTGGAGTTGTAGCGACTTGAGGGGGGGCCGGTGGGGGGCGGGCAACAGGGACTAAATCCACTCTAATCCAATCTCAATCAGAGATCAAAAGAAAAACTTCACAGAGAGAAATTGTCCTATTATTCGTCCCCGGCGGGGTTTCTCTCCTTACAAAAGTGTCCCCCCCCAAAAAAAAATAAATAAATAAAAATAAAAATCACGCAGACTTCATCGTTGCCCAATTAAGATGCGGTAGCGCATGGACTCGGATTCACTGACTGCGCTTTGAAAAGTCACAGCTCCAGTCAACATGAAAACGACTTTGGCTACCGCCTATTGCGCTTCAGTTCTAAAGTGAAATACATATATTTGCGAATAACGCATTCAACATCATCAAACAATCTTTTTGATGGAGTAAATTAATGCAACCGCTTACTGTGACTGCTGTTAAAATGAACGGCACTCTGTGTAAAAGGCGTTGACATTCGTTTACCAAATGCTGAAACCGTCCATCCATTTTCTTTGCCACTTATCCTCACAGGGGTCGGGGGAAGCGCTGGAGCCTATCCCAGCTGTCAACGGGCAGGAGGCGGGGTACACCCTGAATTGTTCACCGGCCAATCGCGGGGCACAAAAAGAAACAGTTGCACTCACAATCACACCTACGGGCAATTTAGAGTGTCCAATTAATGATGCTAAAACCACTAAAATTGTTTTTACCCCGTGTTGCACATTTTGGTCAAATGATTTCATTATGGGTTCGCTGAAGTTATGGGCAAATGTTTGGGCACGTGATTTTTAAATTGGGCAAATGGGCTCAGTCATTTATTAGACCGAAAAAGGCTAAAAGTGAAATGCGGGAAAAGTATTATTCCCTCACCCTTCCGATTAAAATGGCTATTTGACTTCTATAGCCGTCAACGGCAGTGATTGAGTTTTCATAACGCTCATTTTACATATTTCTTTAATAATTGTAATTTACGATAATTTAAGTACCGTAATTCCTGGCCTACAGAGCGCACCTGGTGATAAGCCTCGGTACACAGTGTGTAACGCTAGCGTGGCAGTGCTAACGCGGCGGTGCTAACGCTAATGTGGCTCTGTTAATGCTAAGGCGGCGGTGCTAATGCTAGCGCGGCAGCACCTGTGAAAAAAGGTGCGGCTTGTAGGCCGGGAATTACGGGAACATAATTTTTTTCGGGAATATGTGAAATTGTTTATTTCACTATTTATACTGACAGACAAACAAAAATGAGAAAAATGAATACATTTAAACATCATTTAATGGGGGCGGCACGGTTTCTCAGCCAGTACAGGCGTTGGCCTCACAGTTCTGAGGACCCTCGTTCGATCCCGGCCCTGCCTGTGTGGAGTTTGCATGTTCTCCCCATTGCCTGCGTGGGTTTTCTCCGGGCACTCCGGTTTCCTCCCACATCCCAAAAACATGCAACATTAATTGGACACTCCAAATTGCCTCGAGGTGTGATTGTGTGTGCAGCTGTTTGTCTCAATGTGCCCTGCGATTGGCTGGCGACCAGTTCAGGGTGTACCTCGCCTCCTGCCCGTTGACAGCTGGAATAGGCTCCAGCGCTTCCCGGGACCCTTGTGAGGATAAGCGGCTAACAAGATGGATGGATGGATAATTTAGCTTTGGACAATTTTATCCCAAATAAGCATGTTATCAATCAAACAGGATCATTCAATGCGAAATTGATGAGCTACTTCTACGCACTTTTTAAACAGAGCTCGATCCAGGAAGTCTGCCGTTGTGCGCTAAATCAACAGCTCGGCATCTCGAGAATTAACTGCCCGTACTGTACAGAAACATGACGTGTTTCCATTCTTAGTCAAGGGAGAAGGGATCCGATTTTTCCAGCAAATAAACACTCGGTTCTATCTAAACAGTCCGCGTGTTAAGAGTCACATAAACAAGGCCCGCAGCAGGCTATGAATAAGCTCAAGTGGACGCGGAGACATCTCGACGTTTCCAAAGCGTTTGCGTTTGCCAGCGTGAGTTTGGGGTCCGAGGCAATCTGGAAGTAATAGAGACATTAGTGGCTCAGCGCGAGCCCCCTTCGGTCTCACGCCGCACGGCTCCCACGCTGGGAGAACTGGGCCGGAACACCGGCCTCCTCCCCCAGAATTCGGCCCTGGGAACAGCGGAGCGCGGGTCAGCCCTTCTTAATCTGTCGTCCCCTGGCACCGGCCTCGCTCTCGCTAATGACACGAATGCTTTAATGTACACAAACAGAGATGTATACCGATGACCTCATGGAGTCAGAAGTATTCACTTGTAGGGATGCACCCAAGTGGAAAAGAAATTCTACCCATTATCTGGTCCAAGATGCAGTGTTTTTATTTTATTTCATTTTTTTTTTTTAAATGCAAAAACGACTTAACAGATTTCAGTGAAACGTCGTTGATGGGTGAATCATGTGGAAAACGGGAACTCGCAACATTTTGGTCGCGATCCGAATAAAAGTGTCGATACAATCGTTTGTTTTCACTTTTTGGCTTTGTAGGCCACCTGATTTAGGGCCAACTGGCGCAGGAGCGGAGTGGATCTGCTCATGGTTTTTCAAATAAGACAACTAGAAAAGATTAGGATTTTGTCTTGGTGTTTTGCCTATTCTAGTAATACAGTAAGTAAATCACTCTTTATTTTTGTGTGCAGTATTACGCAAAAAAGGACTGAACCAACTTCTATGAAACTTTGTGCGAAAAGCAAATGCTGGGCTTGAACTCATAAGATTTCAGCGAGGATTCAGGAAGAAAAGTCCTGACACAAGTACAGAGTTGTACTTTTTGATTTTGAAGTCCGCTAGTGTCGGAGCCGAGTGTGGCAGCGAGCAGTCAGATCGTCCAAACGGAACTCGACGAGCCGAAATTCTTCAGGTCTGCCTTCTGCGGCGTTATTCTACTTTTAGACTTCTTCAGCATCTGAACTGCCCTTTTTCAGGATACTTTGTACTCCTCCTCAAATACAATCCAACGGCACATGACGGTCGAAAAATTCTCAACGTCCCCCCTCGACTGATCCGTCTCAGCCGAAAGTTCCTTAGCGACAGACCACGAGCTGTACCAATGACTGCGTCACCCAATCTCCAAGGGGTAAATACCCCTAATACTGAGACAACCCCGCAATCCTGGCTCACTTCACAGAGGATTATTCTGTTCTGGACTACCACCGTCACCCCTTTCGTCCATCTCTTGCACCAGCAGTCTTCCCAAAATCACATACCTGATGAATGGTTTGGTCGATAGCACCTTGCGACGTGTCGTGTGCTCAACCCGAGGCTTGGTTACGTTCTACGCAGTTATTGTCAGCGCTGATATCGCGGATTTATCCTCATCTGATGAAGGAATAGAAGTGTGGGTTGATCGGGAAGACGGGAGGAATACGTCCATACAGATTTGGACCTGAATAATGTTGAATATTCGGATGGTTCTTCGGACGGGAATGACGCAGAGTCTGACGAGCGAGCTCCGCCGCCGGAGCTCGGTTTGCGGCCTCCCATACAGATTTGAATCTGTGGCTGTCAATAATGTTGAATGTTCGGATGGTTCTTGGGACGGGAATGACGCGGAGTCTGACTACTCGGAGTCCTGCGTAAACAAAGACTCTTTATAGATTCTATCAAATGTTGTGCAGAAGAGCAAAGGAAGTCTCCATAGATTCCTGGATTAGAGTTTATGTTCCTGCCTGGTGACCAGTCCAGGGTGTACCACAAAGTCAGCTCGGATCGGCTGTAGCAAATGGATGGCTCAATACTGTGAAACTGGTTTAGGCAATGCGTGGTGTACCTTCAAGTCGCACGCAAAGTCATTTAAACGGGTGAGACGCCTTCAGGGATGCAGCGACGGTGGCGTAAAGTAATTTACAGCACGGGTGGAGCAGAGTGATAAGGCACGCAGTACAAGTCCTGAGGCAACAGGTGGCGGTCCACTCGACAGGACCGACCGCATCTGTGTCTTTGTCCCGGTGAAAGTGGGAGCCATCTGCTCTCTTCCACCGACGGGGACTGACAACCGCTTTCTCCGAATTTAACTGCGTTCCCTTTGAACGGCGTGCCATCTATTCCAGGGACACACCAGACATCTTCCAAGAAAGGAGGTGGATATATTTTGGGGTTTTTTTTCTCAACTTGATGGTAGTTTACACCTGTGCCTTTCCTTCAATTAGTATGTAATAGCAGAACCTGAAACGGAATTATACCCGTAAGTGCGGCCGATCGTTCATTGTCACGCAAACCAGGGATGACAAAGCTCACCGGACGCTTTATTTGGTACACTTGCGCAAACAAAAGGAATATAAACTTCCTGGAATAACTATTAGTGCCGCAGTGATGAGCTCAGAGAGGAGTTGATTCTCACTAGTGCTCTAGGCAGGATACATCCGCCGCTGTGGAAAAGAGACGACGGCTGGCTCGAACTTAAGTTGGATTCATAAGAGCTCATAGAACTGTATATGTCTTACACCCCCCCCCCCCATTTGTGTGTTCAAAATTGTATCATCTTTGTTGTCTTCATGGTGGCAGAATTTTCCATAAAGCTCCTGTGCTGTTTATTTCTCGCACAAGTGCACACATGCATTCATGCACGTGCATTTCAATGTTAAATTTTGACATGTCTTTGAGGTAACGAATGCGTAATTATCCACATTTCAGCCACATTTGCCCATCATGTTCTTTTTCAATTGCGCTTTTCTTGTCACCTTCTCCTTCCATGCACATGCCTGACAAAATGTCCCCCGAGTTCAAAGTATGCACACGCACATTCCCAAAATAATGAGCGCGATGTCCTGACTCTCATTATTAAAGCGCTTTCATATCAATTCAGACAAACGCGAGCGGGCGAGGCCGTTGGTGCCCCGTCACATCCGCCATCTCCCAGTTGGTTCCCCTTTTAAACGCCTTTTTTTTTTTTGTTTTTTTTACTCGCACAAATGGTTTGTTCCTCCCCGCGTTTGATCGACATGAGAGCCACGACACCCCCTGGCCTCTTGAACTATGAATTTTCTTTCAAATCGGATCTCCATTGGCTTTGA
Source organism: Syngnathoides biaculeatus (assembly GCF_019802595.1). Lineage (NCBI taxonomy): Eukaryota > Metazoa > Chordata > Actinopteri > Syngnathiformes > Syngnathidae > Syngnathoides > Syngnathoides biaculeatus. The sequence continues at coordinate 18,866,460 of NC_084655.1, read as the reverse complement.
AGTCCATGCAAAAAAAAAAAAAAAAAATGCCACGCCGTATCAGATGCTCCGGAATGATGACCTCTTGCGCGTGCGGATTCGGACTGCAGATACTGAGCGAAGTGCAGTGAGGTGATGCTGAAGTTCAAGCCCGGCCCCCCCAACCTTTTTTTTAAGTATGACTTGCATTAGTCCGCCATCAGTGTCTGTACCGGACACATTTAGTTCAGGGACTCATGCATAACAATTCATTTTTCAACTGTTCTGTATCAAACATTAGCCTCGTAAATGGGTTTTCGTGACCCTGCGTGCATATTTAAAAAGTTCCTTCTTTTTCCCGGATTCTCTCTAATTTCAGTCGAACCCGAACTGTTGAACCTTCTGTACCGAAAAAGACACAGACTAGGGCTTTACCTCAAATACAGCTTGATCCAGCAGTCGTGATCCGAATACGACGATGCCTTCCGCGCTGACGACGGCGTCCTCGCCGCGTCTTAGCTTTAGCGTCTCGACCTTGTGGCAGTCCAAAAAGAGGGTGACGGTCTTGCCCTGCACACTGTAGGCTATCCTGTGCCACCTGGAAAAAGCAAAGACGAAAACCGCAGCACATTTAAGATATCCTTTGGAACCTGATTTTAAGGATGCTAAAGTTGATCATAGTTCCTGAAAGGATAAGTTTGGAGTTTGAAATCCGCCAGCGAGATTTGAATGTGGCCTCACTTGAGTCCCTGACCAAAGCCGCTACCCCTCGATGACGTGGTCTGGTGTTATGAACGGGTGGAGTTACAATAATGAACCAAAAGAACACCGTCGAACTTCAACAAAACCGCCGCACTACCAATACCAAGCTAGCATTAGCTCCATAAACAAGCTGATGTTAGCTAACTCCGCTACTCAGATCGCAAGATTAATCATCGTGGAGTGGTTCTAGAAGGCTAAATGCTATCAGTTTTAAGGGTTTTTTTTTTTGGGGGGGGGTGTCAAATTCATCATTAAGCTGTCGAGCAGGAGTCCTCTCACCTGCCTGAGCTACACTTTTCTAATCCTATGTCCAGTTAGCAAATGAGGCATGGTCTTTTTTTGTCATTTTTCCTCTTTCCAGAGGTTGATCGTGTAAAAGAGCTTCAGCAAAGCTCCTGAAGCCCAACCGAACAGGTCAGCACGAGGGGATGAATGTACCTGTGAGGCCAGAGTATGTGACTGACACCTTGCTGGTTTAGGTTGTTCTACGTAATGAGCAGCATTGAGCAAAACTTTTTGGAAGGGTGGGATGTGTGTGCCAAACAAAATAACCCCAAAGTTTGCCAAGGAAAATGAGTTGTGCGCTTTCTGGTTTGGACAGTTGAAGGTTTCTTTCCGCCCTCCACCGCCCACACCGGGATCCAAATGGTGGAGTCATCCTCGCCTAATCCAAATGTTTTACAACATTTCCAATGCGCATGCACGCAAAAAAATATTGCCCCAATTTTCACAAAGCGCTTGTTGCCGTCATTTTTTGTTGTTGTTGCGCGCTCGCTCTCGTTAACGGCTCAACCTTGGGAGCGGCTTTCGCTTCACCGAGCGCCGTTCTGGCACCCGACTCTGTCGTCCCACATTAAAAATCAAGGCTTGCTTCAATCAGTGACTTTTTTTTTTTTTTTTTTTTTTTTAGGCCCGGCCAAATCGTAAAGCCTAATTTCACTTTGTGGTGGATGAGGGAGAGAAACAGAGACACCCCGCTGGTAGTTTGAGCGCAGTAAATATGGAAGATATTATTTCCATTCCTCACGGATGACCCACTACCCGATACGTACTGTCCGTCTGCCAGGTCGACGTCCTTGAACGTGGGCTGCGTTTCGGGGGTGGGCTGCCCCGTCGCCCGGCCCCGATACAAGAAGACTGGCGAAGGGCCCACTTCGAGGCCCAGCTGCTGCACGCCGTTCTCATCGTAGACGGAGAGCAGGAATGACTGCGATCCCTTTCTGGCTCGCACGGTGGCCATCAGGGAGAAATTTACAGGGAATGTGGACTCTGGGGGGGAAGAGGAAAGGAAATGCTCCTAAGTCACAACGGGAGGCAGATACTTATTTCAACCATAAAATCGATATCAAAGAAAATCTACTACCAGGGAAAAGTTGTTTGGTGGGGGCACTGAGCTGGATTTTCTGGTCTATTCTGAAGGCCTGCCGCGGTTCCTCCACCTGTTTGCGGCTGCCGCAGAGACCAGGTTGCACGGACACCCCCTCCATGGTCTCCGACAGCTCCAGCATCCGGAGAACATCGACGGGATGAGCTGAGAATGGAAACGGGAGTCTCGTCACAACCGGCCAGATCGACGGAAACGAGCTCCGCCACGTCACGGAGGTCGCGGGGGACGAAGGCCGTCGCCCTCGGTTTAATTGCCGGTTGTTGCCGTGCCGCAAGAGCGGGATTTGGTGCGGCTGCGAGCCAGTCTTGAATGTGGGCAAGCTTCCTGCTTCCTAAGAATCTGAAGAGCCAGACTTCCTGTGAGATTTGGCGGCAGGTGGCCGGGCTTCTACCAGCGTTATCATGGGATCGGGGGGGTGGCCCACCATCCCGTTTATAATCCAATTGCGGCACACCTGTCAGCTGCATGAGCATCAGGCTTCCGACACTTAAGTGGCACCAAGAACCAATGTCGCAACCTTTTGTCGCAATATTACAGACTTTGGATTTCGAAGTGTTTCACAAACTTTATTAAGCCAAGGCACAAATTTTAGAAAAATCTCTCGGCGCACCGCCAACAGGTTAATTATACATTCTGAATTAATTATTCGGTTTGTTATGCGGTATATCCTGTAGCTGGCATCTTAGTACAGGCACAAAACTAGTTAAGGTGGAGTTTTTAACTGTAAAAATTTTAAATATCAGTCATTAGATTTGCAAAAGAACAGTGCGCCCGAGCAAAAAACCATGTAGAGATGTGAGTTACGAGGTTGCACCCGCAAGGCCTCACACTGAAGATTATGCGAAAATTCTTTCTATGAAATCCACATCGACGTCAGCGAGGAATTTAAATTCGCTTTTCCCTTGGGGAACTGATGGACCCTTTCTCAAACCCTTATGAGGAAAGTAGCCGGTAGAGTCCTGTGTCGCTCTCGGTGAACCAGGACCACTGTGACTACAAAGCAGACGGGCAAATCCAAAAATGGCACTCGGCAATTATTTCTTTCATTCCACTGTTGCCGTTCGAGTCCCAATGGAACCTTTCTGAGCCACGATTCCCATTCTCATTCCTTGCTGTTTTCCATAAAAATGGCTTCCTTCACACGCTTGCGGCTTGGGTCCGACGGCCTTACAGTTTAGCACCACCTGTTGCTCTGGCATGCAAATGTGTTTTTATGTCAATTCATAGTTGGGGAGACGGGTTGAGCTAACTTATTAGCACTTAGCATCTGAAACGAGCCTCCTCCTGTGAACTTTTGCTCCCTCCCCAACGTGGCGCGGGTTCGCCATTACCGAGACGCGGCACATTACGTTTAACGGCATTTGCAAACGACGTTTACGCCAAGTGGCTTTGAGTGCTCTCAATCCTCGAGCGTCGCAACAAAGCAGTAAATAGGATCAGCTGTGGAGCGCCGCCAGCCAAAGGGCGCAAACACGGTGGACGGGATACATTCGAGACTTTTCGTGATATATATACAGTAGCATATGATTATGAAAGCTTCACAGCAAACATGTCGGCACGCACTTTTTGCCCACGCAGGTTAAATTGAGGCTACGACGACATCGTTGAGTAGCGCAGTCGGGTCGCCGTATCCGTCTTGCTCGAAGGCGAAGCATCGTTAAAATGTAAGGGTCCTTCTTTCCGGCGCGTTTTACTATCCCCGCCTGACTTCTTGCATCACATCACGTCTGTTATCAAACCCTTAAAGTTTATATTCGACCGGCTTGTTAGTCCGATTCCTTCGAGTGAGCTTTTTGTTGCTCCCGTTTGATTCCTGACTGCAAATCAATTTCCGGCGGGGAAAGGATCGTAAAAACGGTGTAATCGAGTGGAGGGTCAGTATCTCATTAAACGGTCTGGACTGTCAAGCGGGGATGTTTAAGGGTCACATTTTTTTATAGCAGGCGGCACATTTCAGTTCACAGTGGCGTTGTTTGTTCAAATTAAGCCTCTCATTTGTATTTGAATTTTAGTAATATTTCAATAATGCATTTTGTTATTCAGATCTCATTCTCAATAAACTGTTCCCATGTTTAGATACTGTAATTCCCGGCCTACAGAGCGTTCCCGCGCTAGCGTTAAACAGTTTCTGTGTAGCGAGGCTCATAACCAGGTACGTGAACGTTGCGCTGGACTACTGCTAGCGTCGAGCTAACGTTAGCGTCGAGCTAACGTTAGCGTCGAGCTAACGTTAGCGTCGGGCTAACGTTAGCATTGCGCTAACGCTACTATCGCGCTAACGCTAGCGTTGGGCTAACACTAGCGTCAGGGTAACGCTTGCATCGCGCTAACGGTAGCGTTGCACTAATGTTGGGCGCAGCATCACCGCATAAACCGCAGGGTTGAAAGCGTCTGAAAAAAGTCGCGGCTTGTAGCCTGGTAATTACGGGACATTGTTTCGGTTGTGTACCGTAGAATGTGACACAAATCATTGTAATTTTTTTGCCTTACGCCTTCATCATCCATTTTCTTTTATCTTTTTAACTTTTGACTGGAGCAACATGGGGAAAAAATGCATCTGGTCCAGGCTGTACTGCATCGTGAAAACTTATCTCCTTTCCACATCAGGGGGAGGAAGTGTAACCATGCACACATGTGAGGGATTGTGATCCTTACGAAATGGACTCTGAAGCGACTCCATCAGCATTTCAGAACAGATAGCTCATCGCGAACATGACGACCTGTCAGTGCGCTCACCGTGAACTTCATGAAGTACAGTACTTCGATCCTTTGTTGGCATATTTTCGATTGTCGTAGTAGTCGATGTTCGACGGTGGAGCAAAATTCCAAGCATGGAAAAACAAGTTACTCTCGTAGTGTTACATCTCTTAGAATTCATGCAGAGGATAAAAAGACATTTCACACCCAAGCGTGCAGAATAAACTGGGATAGGTTCTGGCAAACATGACATGGGGGGGGGGGGACCCTGACTTGGAACGAAGACGATACAATTATGTTAATGGTTTGCTGGAGCCTCTACCTGAAAATCTCGTTGTTGACTTTGCTGCTCTGCGGTAAGATTGCGAAGCATGCTTGGAAGTATTCTCCATCCCTATGGGCTGGAGAATGTTTTGAAATTGCGTAAGGAGGTCAGAGAACATGGGAAGAAGCTCAAGAATTCGGCAGTTGAACTTTACATTACTATATATGAGAATTTGCGCGCGTAGTTTATAAATCATTTCGTCGGCTCGCTTTAAATAGTTGCGGAGCTGGGAGCCCTCGAGAGTGCCACCCAACAGCGCCGATTCCACTTCTGGGTCAACGCTCGACATAGCCGAGCTCCTCCGCAAACCTTTGACTCACGCGTGAACATAATGTGTTCTCTGTGTTTGTGTCGCAAAATCATCGCGGAAACATCCCGCCGTGACTCACCCCACCTACACATCCCGGGCCAGGATGAAAAATACCACCAGGCCGCGCACAATGCTACTCTGTAAACTGTGAACTATTGCACATGGGAGCGACAGCGGGAATTGGACAAGAAAGCGAGCCAAGAGGAATCTGGGCAGCGGGAGTTTCCCATAGTTTTTTGGACCGCACCCTGTATAACAGCGGAGGGGGGGGGGGGGGTAACGGATGATTGAATTTAGATTTGCTGTTTGGAGATTCATATCTGTGTCAAATTGGGAGTTGCATGACTGCAGGTCCAGCATGCATACATCAAAAACATAAATGATGAATTTGATATTCTAAACCTCGTGTTTTTTTTCTGACATCTTGATGCAGGCAGAAAGTCTTGGGAAAAAGAACAAGACAGAGCAAGATCAAACTGAAAATCTGTGTGGAGTCTGAAAGTGGACTGAGTGTAAGAGAGATACCCCCGCCATTGTGATTCATTTGGAGGAAGACTGACTTCCACCCAAAGACTGAATGCACCAGAGTCAAAACTGGAACACTTTCAAACTTGTCAACCTAAAAAGTTATTTTCCACTGAACATCGTATGACGTAGTAGTTAATGCTGTTAGAAATGCGTATTGATCAGCATGCAACTTCTTACACCTTTTCAAAGACCTAACAAGTGCACCAAACCAGATACTTTGCTTTAAAGGGCATGAGAGGAGCCAGTTCAATTGGACAGGGTTGAAGTTGGCTGCGAACACGGCCGCGCCAGCGCGGCTGTCTAACTTTCTCCGTTTTAGGAAATTACTAACGCTCGCTGCGACCCACTTCCTCGCGGAGTTACGCCACGCCCAGTGTTGGCTTTACGACAGTCACTACTATAGAACATTTAGTTTGGTGTATAAAGATTTTGTTTCTGTCTTTGTTGTTCTTCCGGTGTTTGCAAGGATTCCAAAACCACACATGAAGAGCTTGAACTGGAATTTCTTTATGCTCCCTGTGATTGGTTAGTGAGCAGTCCAGGGTCGTCACCACCTCTCGCGCAAAGTCAGTTGGGAAAGGCTTAATGGATTATTCCATCCATCCATTATCTACCGTTTTTCTGGGTCGGGTCACGGGGGAAGTAGCTTCAGCAGGGATACCCAGACTTCCCTTTCCCCAGCCACTTCTTCCAGTTCTTCCGGAGGTATCCCGAGGCATTCCTGAGCCAGCCCAGAGAATTAGTCTCTCCAGTGAGTCCTGGGTCGTCCTCAGGGTCTCTTTCCGGTGGTACATGCTCGGAACACCTCACCAGGGAGGTGTCTGGGAGTCTTCCGGATCAGATGCCCCGGTGACCTCATCTGGCTCCTCTCAATGCGGAGGAGCAGCGACTCGACACTGAGCCCCTCCCGGATGACCGAGCTTCTCACCCTATCTCTAAGGGAGAGCCCGGACACCCTGCGGAGGAAACTCATTTCGGCCGCTCGTATCCAGGATCTTGTTCTCTCGGTCACGACCCACAGCTCATGCCCATAAGTGAGGGTAGGAACGTAGATCAACTAGTAAATTGAGAGCTTCGCCTTTATACTTTGCTCCCTCTTTACCGCAACGGACCGATACAAAGTTTGCATGGATAAATTAAATATTTTTTTAGCAATTTAGTCAAACCCGTTCCTTTGTTTTTTTTTTTTTTTTAAATCCATTTTACATGCTGGAATTCTTTCCTGAGGAAAATTACTGATTAACATTCTATTCTATTTTATCAGGGATGTGTTGACTTTTTATATCCACTGTGTGCCCTGACAAAACAAGCGCAGTAGCTCCGCAAAGCCAATTTATATCAGCATAATATCATCGAAAAGCAATTTGCCACCCCCGCCCTTGTTCAATTTCCTCTCGGATGTTTACTCCTCAAACTCTTTACTCGCGTTTGAGGGTCTGGGGGAAAAAAAAAAAAAAATAACAATAAGCTCATTTTAACGGCAAGCCACAAGACGCTGGTTTGCTCGAAGAATGCATAACGACGAGCAGGAGGTTATCGGAATCACACTGGTTGGGCTTTGCAGCTGCTTTCGGGTCTGCTTTTGGTTATCGCTGACGGCGTCGAGACGATAGGTCGGGAAAGGGCTGGGAAAGATTTTGAGCATATTCTCAGCGGATACGCTTCGTGCCGTCATGAATATCAATATAAGAGCGCTGATAAAAGCAGGCGTCGATAATATTTCATTACACTGCTCGAACATGTCTAACTTTTTATGACGGATTTAGGTCGTGGCGATTATTTAACTTGGTGTGTAGCAGAAATATCAGTTAACTTGCAATCGGTGTACCGATGCCAACGTGAAAACCGACGTCGACAGGCTGATGGATAGCGACGCGTTACGGATAACATCGGGAGCGCATTCTTCACTTTCCGCAGTTTGTTCGCTAATGTTTGCTGACAGGATGATCGGCCGGAGGGCCAAAAAGCTGCCGGACCCTTCGAGAAAACACCTGCCCCTCAAGGCCCGAGCACATGTTGATACTCCGACTCTTAAACGGCTACGGAATGTCCGAGAACATCCTTTTTAATCATCTCTGCTTCGGCCACAGTTTCCAGCCGCGAAATACCCTGAAGGGATGTTTGAGGGAGGGTAACTTGAGGATATACCTGCTCCGAAAAAAACGAAATACTTTACACCTTTTAACAGCGTGGACAAACCCACGTGAGCGCTCTGCTAGCGTGTGCGCACATGAACATTCGACTACAAGCTGTCACTTCAATACTCGTTCATCCTAAGATGCGTGGCAGACGTTGTTTCAAGTCATCCGAGATAGTCTGTGTTGTCATGCTTGCATACCAGCCATTGTCTCATCTAGACACAGTAGTAAACGCGTTATAACTGTTATTTTTATTTTTTGTTCTCTTTATTTTCCTATTATGCTTTTACGTTGTTATAATGCGGATCTTTGTGACACTGTAAGTCCTCATGATGTGACGCGGTTTCCTCTAATGGTCTTGGGTCCGTGTGACGCGAACTCTTTGTGTCCTTTGTGACGCGGAAGTCTGAAATGTTTCAAGGATTACCTATATAAGGATGAGAAAGGTTGGTTCTTGTTCCAACCTCACCGCTGCTTGGAACGCTAACTACACGGACGCCTGCCACCTTTCATTTTTGGACCAGCTGGAACTTTAGCGAACCTGGAATACCCGCCGGGATGAATATTTGCTCGTTCGGGAACACGCGTTCAACAGTGGTGACTATTCGCCGTTGTGGCTCAACTACTCTGTTCTTGAACGCCTATTTTGTGTGCGCTATTTTATCGTATTTGTGTTGTGTTGATGTGTGTGCGCTTCAGTTTCTCCGGGGTGAGATATCGACACTCGAGATCAAATCAAAAGAAATCTGGGTGCTTGACAAGAAGATGGGGGTGGGGGGGGGTATACAAACGAGTACCAGCAACCTTGGTGAAACTTTTGAGGGGTTCATAAACCGACAAAGTTTTACAATGTAAAGCAGGCAACGCAAAGACTTTGGGATTTTGGATTTTAGGGCATGTCACACCGGCTGTTGGACCCGTCAGCCTCGTGATCACAGAATCAGCCTGAGGGGGCGGAAAAGACCATCCCGGGAGCCAGATGCGCTACCGCCCATCAAGCGTTAACGCATGAGTCGGCATTAAAAGACTTGACGGAAAGATTCTGCGTGGGGACAGCTGTTTAATTTATGTTACCCAGAAGACTGACACAAAAATCCCCATTTTCCTTGTTTTAACCTGACAAACTTCCAGTTTGCTGTTTTGCTTTTCCTTTTTTTTGGCCTCTTTTCGACCACATCAAATGTGAATTGAAGTTTATGCACATTTTCCATTGTCGCGCAAGTGCAGACAGAGATGATGCAAAAACAAACGGAAACTGAACCATTTTGCTGAGTGTCTGTGCGTTCTCAAAAGAATGAGGTCAGCAAATGTTAATAAAATGGCAGCAAATTCAAAATGGCACCTTGAAATTCCGAGTACATCATGTAAAGTGTAACTCTGCTGCCATTATTCACAGAGCAGCACTTTTACGATCCCCACGGAGTTTTTCAGGGTGGAAGCGCCCTTATACGGTACTACTGGCTCCTGGACACGCATCCCTGCACCATGATTGGCTGTTGTATCCCTGTAGGACACGCCCTCCTGCTTCCAAACAGGAAGAGATGTCACCGAAGTGTGGCGGTGTTTTTTCCAACTAACCTTAACCCACGCTAATCAGAATCAGAATTAACCAGAGCAATGGAGAGTTTGGTAAGGAAGTGAAGAAACTGGTTCAAGCAGGTTGGAACAATTGGCTGAAGGTGTCTGGTGTTCTATGTGACAGAAGAGTCTCCGCTAGGATGAAGGGCAAAGTCTATAAAACAGTGGTGAGGCCGGCCGTGATGTACGGATTAGAGACGGTGGCGCTGAAGAGACAACAGGAAGCAGAACTTGAGGTGGAAGAAATGAAGATGTTGAGGTTCTCGTTCGAATACGATTAGAAATGAGCTCATTAGAGGGACAGCTGAAAGTTGGATGTTTTGGAGACAAGGTTCAAGAGAGCAGACTTAAGATGGTTTGGACATGTTCAGATGCGAGAGAGTGATTTTATTGGTAGAAGCGTGCTGAGGATCGAGCTGCCAGGGAAAAGAGGGAGAGGAAGACCAAAGAAAAGGTTTACGGATGTTGTGAGCGAGGACATGAAGACTGGAAAAAGATGACTTGCTGTGGAGACCCCTGACGGGACAAGCCGAAAGGAAAAGACGAAGAAGAAACTGCTTTCATTTCTTGAAAAACGAACTTCAATCAGTTTTTTGCACGTCTCATCTGAACGTTACTGTCAAAGTAAACAAAGAGAATCACACGATGTGGATTCAAAACAACCACATGACCGCCACCAATGCATGCATGTATGCAAACAATTTCCATCTTTGCGGCAGTGTTGTCACTCCTTTAGGAATGAATCTCTCAACGCATACAGTAGCGTGACCCGTGCGGAGAGATGATGGAATAATACCCACGGGCGTGTATTCCTTATCCTCTGCAAAGAACGAATATTTCTATCCTGAGAAACAGAGAGGGGAGCATTTTCCAGCACCGTGTATTATGCTGCCCTCATGTGGCCAAAGTGCGCATAGCATAACGAGAAGCACAATGTACATCGAAGGAGGAAGTGTGATAATAGCTTTATTTTCAATTCTATTTAATTAAGGTATTACTGTATCATTTTAAAATAATGTATAATATTGTATACTGCTACTTTTCTAATTTCTAAGACACTGCAAAAGTTGTGTTTTTGTGGGCGTCTGGAACGGAATAATGACATTTCCATCCATGGCAGTTTTGCTTGACGCTTTCAGTGGGCTCTTTATGTAATATGATTAGGAAAATCAAAAATACAAAGCCAGCTCAGACTAAACACAGACGTGTAGCACCCGCACGCCAAACGGCGCCAACGACCGCGTTATCAGTCGGCGTCACCTGAAATCCGAGCGCTACGTCCAAGTCGGCGTCACTTCGCAGGCCCTCATAAGAGAGCAGCGGCAGCTGTGAACGCGGCGACAACGCTTGGCTCGCTTCCGGCATTTGTCACGTTATTGTTTCAGCCGCTGGATGGGAATTTTTTTTTTTTTTTTTAAATGTCAAGCTATTTGAAACATTGCCATCAATGTTGTTGAAGTTGAAGGACGTGATGTGCATTTGACACCACGGACGACTGGGAAAACAAATGATGGATTATGTTTTAAATATGTTTTTAATCAGGTGGGAGGTTCTGAAGACTTGCTTTCAAAAATACTGACTGGAGCCAATGTCGCTCAACTACCCATGATGTTATTTTTGGGGGCTGAACTAGTTGTGGGAACAACAGCGCCAAATAGGGGCACTTCCACAATTTCAATGTAATACTGTATAAAGTCTTCACTGAGGTGTTATTTTGAGTCCCACTTGTATTCTAGGTGGTCCTTTATCGCCTCTTTGCAGCCGCCAGTCAAATTCCACCGGGGAATCTCATCCCTATAACTGAAGTTGAATTCATCATGAAATCGCAACTCTTCTGTGGGCTCATCAGTGCGGTCATAATGTCAGTCGTTGAATCTGTTTGCTCAGGGGTGCTCAATGCGTTGATCGACTGCGGTCTTGGTTGATCGCGTGACGGCGTGTATCAGCCAATGTTCCCTCTTAGCTGCGCGTGTGCGTAATTGCGCGCAAAACAAAAAAAATCCAATGCAAATTGAAAGTATAACATACAAATATTCAGTTTGTGGCATTTTGCAATGTGACTCAATGAGTGAGGGCTGACTGGTTGTTACATCCAATGGCACAATTCACATACGTACTGTAAAAAAATGAAAAGAAGAAGCCACTGGTTTCTTTTAGGCAGCACACGGAACTTTCTCGAACGACGGCGCTGCTTCGCCACACTCTTTTTCCTAGTTTACCTGACACCCCCCTACCCGCTCTTAAAGACATACACTCATAATTACAAATGTTACAGTACTTACGCAGCCCATCAATGTGTTTTATAATGACAGCCTCCGCTACCGCTGCTTTAGTTAGCAACACAGTCTGGGCAATGTAGAGCAAACACGACCTAGACATGCTGCTTAGGTTTACTTTTGATATTAATTGAGAAATGATGTTGTTTTAAGATGCAATGACTGTCAGAATATGTGAATAATCGAAGAAAAAGTAGTTAAACTGGACGAGATGTTCTCTTTTCGGTCTGGTCCGAAGCCAAAGTAGAAAGTGCAGGATGAGATGGTGTGTCATTTTAAAATTCCACCTTGTTGCAGCCCGATCCGGGATGAAAGCACAGACGGTACAGTGCACAAAAAGCTAATTCTGTATTTTAAATATAGGAGGCAATGTAACATTAACCTTAAAACGGTTAACTCAAGATAGATGCTAATTAGCTTTAGCATTAAGCTAGCAGGGCCTTTACTCAAGCATTTTGGCTGTTTTAAATACACGGTGTATTTTATGTCGAATATGACAATGGCATCTGATAACTTGAACCTTTTTTTTTTTTTTCTTTTTTCAAATGAGTTGTTCACTATTTGCCGAACTGCTTCCGATTATAAAATGTTGCGTTTGTCCGTGCTGGCAAGTTTGGTGCAATGACGGCTTGTATCTCAAAAGACTTGTAAATAAGGTCACTTGTCTCTGGCCACTGTATTTTGTCAGCAGCAAGTTTGTTTATGAAGAACTCCTCCGCGGGACCCCTTGGCTTAGGCCTTTGCGTTGATCCGGCCACGTTTAAACCCCTTTGAGAGCGCCACAGACGCATAAACGTGTACCAGCTGGATGACTGCGAAGCGAAAAAGCCCGACGTTGCAAAATGACTCAAAACGGTAGCCGCATAATCACTAAATGCTGTTTTGTAGCCTTTGTTTAATCGGAACATGAGGACACGGTTGAGTGACTAAGACGCCGTCTGCGATAAAACGTGCCAAATAGCCCAAAGTGAGGCAGTTTTATACAGTGTGCGAGCACACAACGGATCCATGCCAGGAATTTTAATCTACTCCCTTTAAGTCAGTTGTTGAGCTCTTTCGCAAGCCAACGCGAAACTCTTTCGCAGTCAAGCGACGGGGCTCACACGCACACGCCAGCGTGACGTCAGGCCTTTGCACCGGCGCACACCTGACCCAGACCTGCGCGAGGAACTTCTGGATTGCCATTTTCTCATTAGCTTTGCCAACGTGTGAGTGAATTTTGAACAATGATACCAATAGTTAATAAACGGCATATAAATGCGTAATTAACACTTTAATGTATTATTGGCAAAATTCATACAAAAACTCAACTTTTGTTCATTTGTTGATTTGTGCATTTACATACATTTATTTAAACTATACTTTACCAGCTTGAGCAGTAGTGAAGTGCAGCAGAATAAAAGCCAGTAGTCGTATTGTCCAATTCCTTGAAAAATGTCCCATTTTCCCAAATCTGGAGGGAGGGGGGCAACCCCTCTTCCACCAAAACTTGTTGCTGTAAAAAGTTCCACAAGTTTGAGGCGCTTATTCAGCCATGCATGTACAGAAAATGTTTAAAAATAAAAAATCTAATCCAAATGACAAGCCAGTGGGTGTTTGCACTCGCTGGACTGTTGGAGAGGTCGTTTTGTTGTGGTGGCTCCTCTCGAGATCCTCTCAGAGGCTTCTCATTCAATCTCTCCTCCTCGCCATCACTCCCTCCCTCTGCTCCCTTCCTCCTCCCCCTCCCTTCCCCCCCCCCCTCCCCTCCCCTCCCATAGGTGGGCGTCTTGGAGAAGCAGCGTGTACAATCTCAGAGGAAGACCCTGCCGTGAATCACCTTCTTTTTTTTTTTTTTCAACCGGATCCTTTGTTAGGTCTCACTTGTTTGACCAACCTAGTCTGGTTTTGCTCTGCTGTGACAAACGATAATTTGAAGTAATAACCATAATTCCGTAGGTGATACCGCATTAAGTATGCGCTCTAAAATGGGGCCTCCGTATTCAGAATATTCATTAGAAAACACTCGTGTTAATAAAAGTTATCAGAGCGCAGATCATATATCAAAAATGATACAGCTAAACCTACGCCCAGTTTATCCCCCCGGTTATGAAGCTCACATCTGAAAAATGGAAGTCATATACAGTACATAAATACGATCGACACGATGAGCCGGTAAATATTAAAAATGAGGCGATACCATAAATACGATGCAGTGGGTATGACGTGATGCAGTACGAACAAAGTGTAAATACTGCACGATGCGATGGAGACAATTCATTTTTTTGCTGAACAGCAAAATTCACAGCTAGAGTTTGATCCATAAATGGAGCAATACGCTGACGGATGGACCTTTCCGACCTGCCAATCACTCGTACAATAATAGCCAATCAGATAGCCGCATTGTCTTAACCCCTGGCTTGACACGCCCCTCTCGCCGTATTGTCCCACGACCAATGCTGGTTGCCAGTAGTGTGCGCTTGGAAAAGTTAATGTTACGAAGAAAATGGTCCTCAGATGCGCTTGGGGAACGTGCGATTCTGATGAAATGTATCCTGCAAGGGGCCCGGTTGATTCATTTTCGAAAGCTTAAAACGCAGTTGACGAAGTGTCGACGATGGATTAAGGCTAGCGGAAGAGCGCACGTACAGCTAAATGCGAACAATATCAATAAACACAAGGCTGTATGTTCGAAGGTAAGTTTGGGAGAAGTATTTTCTCTGAGTTTGATTTAAGTTTGATTTCATTGCGTCCTGCTCTGTCCAAAATCTTAATTCTGTGTACATATCTTCGAGTGAAATAGTTGAGACGTCTCTGTAGGACTCTCTTGGACAAGTCTGACGCATTTGGCAAAAAACATACCCCAATATTATCTGGAATACGCGATAGAGAATCCACCTAAAACGTGTTTTGTTCCATCGCCATTTTGGAAGCTTGCTCTTAAGAGAAGGAAATTAAATTAGAAGGATGCAGGAGGGCCTTGCGTTGATCTTTACTGAGCTTGACGCACAACATCAAAATGGATTTTAAAAAGTGTAACTTTCACTAAACCACAAACTGAAAAAGACCCAATGAACATTTTCCGACCTGTCATTCACTCGTACAGTTATAGCTAATCATATAGCCGCATTGTCTTAACCCCTGACTTGCCACGCCCCTCTCGCCATATTGTCCCACAAGCGATGCTGGTTGTCAGTAGCAGGCGCTTGGAAAAGTTAGTTACAAAGAAAATAGTCCTCAGATACGCTTGGGGAACGTGCAGTTCTGATGATGAGGTTACAAGGGGCCCGGTTGATTCATTTTCCAAAGCCTTAAACACAGATGACGAAGTGTCTACGATGGATTAAGGCTCGCGGAAGAGCACTCGTACAACTAAATGTGAACAATATCAACAAACACAAGGCTATATGATGTTCTCTGAGTTTGATTGAATTATTATCAGTGCAGGAGAACAACTATGACTTTGTTAGCGTATCACTGACCTGCTGAATGAAGTGTTTCATGCTTTATGCCGAAGAGTCGGGTTAGCGATACGTAAATGCGCCATGTCATCACATTTTTAAGACAGAGCACTGGGTTCCATTACGAGCCAAGTCAAGACGACAATGATGTTACTTGTAATCTTTCCAAGTAAAAAGTACTCACCCTGCTTTACACGCGCAGTACGATTCCACTATTTTTGGACTTCAATATGACGTTTCTGAAGCGTTTCTGAGCAGTAACCCAAAAAGCCCTCGGCAGAACCGACCAATCTCACCGGATCTATTGAGGTTGACCTGGTGCGTAAACAGACGGGGCCGGCGACCTCCCGCCGCCGTCTCGCCCCTCACAAGCAGCGAAGGCCGACCCGATCGGGAGCCGCTTGGCATTCCGAGCGGCTTTTAGCAGATAGTTACCAAAAGTCCGGCGGACCGTCTGAGCCGCCGGTGACAAATACTTGTGCTGTGTACATGAAGTCCCACTCGGGTCTGATTTATTTGTCAGGTCAACAACAAATGTGGAGCAACTGAGCGATTCGTCTGCGCCCGTGCCAGCCGCCCGTCGCGTTTCATAAATCAGACGCCCGCTGATATGATGCATCGCAACGTTCGCTGTTACGGGATGACGCTCCCGTCCCCGATCCCCAATTCAGTCGTGAGGATAATTTCAAAACAAAACCGTGCATGTGGTTAGCCGAGGTAGTGTAGTACCGTAATTGCTTTTGAAATATCGTTCACGTGGAGAATGGACAGTTCCCGTTTTTATTAGTAATCACTCAGCAGAGACCAATAAAAGCTGTTTTTGTAAGCACATGTGTTGGGAAACTTGTAATGCGAAATGATACTCATGGGTTTAATTATTTTTCGGGGGTGGGGGGGGCATTTTTATTTCCTCATATTTTACTGTATGGTAGGAACATGACACTATTTACATTGAATGTCAGAGATGGCCGTGGTTAAATATTTGACCGCCGAGTGTTGCGAAATCGTCCATCTGGCCGACGTTATTTTGGTGAGGTGCGGACTGATTTTTTTTAAGACGATCAAGCGTAGACGGTGAGTGTCTGAGAATAGGAGAAAAACGTTAGTGTCTGGGGGGGGGGGGGGGGGGGGGGCATGCAGGAACAAGACAACAGGCAAACAGCCAGGGAAAATATGCCTGTGAAGGAAGGTTCGGGGGGTGAATCAGCTGGCGCCACAGATTTAATTGGAAAATGATTCATATGCACGTGTTTGATGAGAAGCTGTGGTTGTTTTCAGACGGGCATCCCGACTTAGCCGATTTCCTCAAGATGTCGTATACGACACGATAAAAAGCGGCCCGTATGCTCTTATCGCGACTCTGAGAGTTCCTCGGCTTGTCAGCAGCAGGCGCTTGGAAAAGTTAGTTACAAATAAAATAGTCCTCAGATGCGCTTGGGGAACGTGCAGTTCTGATAATGAGGTTACAAGGGGCCCGGTTGATTCATTTTCCAAAGCCTAAAACACAGTTGACGAAGTGTCGACGATGGATTAATTGATTGCTTGATTGACATGAAAGATAATTGTGTGTTTTTTAAAGGATAACCACTCATTTGCGAAGACCTAGCTGCTTTTAATTAGATCGACTACACCAAGGAAAAGCCTCGTAATGTCAAAATGTTGCATTAGTGCCACAAAATGGATTAAACTTGAAGGAAGTGCCGAGCTAGCTAGCTAGCTAACATCGAAGGAGCAAGCATGTTCACAGAACCATCAACAAAGCGTAACTTTAGCTGTCATCAAAAGTGAAGAAAGAGTCTTTTTCAACACTTTTACTCAAAGTCAAATATCAATTCTAGTGCGTCCGAGTCCACAATTTGTTGTTGATCATGTGTCCACATTGCAGCGGTGACCAGAGCAGTCTCGAATACTCTTGAAATTTAAAGAAGCGCTCAGCTCCCCTAAAACTGTTTCAGACAAAGACTCAAAGAATTCAAAGTCTTATCACGTTCGGTAGGGTTAAAAAGTGAAGAAACTCCATTTTTAAGATATGAATCATTTCAAGAGTATGATCATCAGTACTGTAAAAGTCGCTAATACAGTCATACTACCTCATAATGAAAGAGAAAGTCAACAAATCTTTTTGAGAAGAAAATAGCACTCCAATATTTTCTTCTGGTAGAAACATATTGTAATGTAATAACATGACATATTGGAATGTTTATCAGTAAACATAAACGACATTGCTACTCCTTCCGGTAACTGCAATTTGGCCACTGGGTGGCAGTTTAATGTACTTGCGCAAATAATACACATCTCCTGTATCTAACTGGACAACTGCCATGATATTAGTCGTTCATCGCAGAGGATAAAGAATACATGCGCGCTACGTGTTGATGAATATCTATTGCCGAAAGCGCTGGTTGATGCGATCTGTCTGGCGTTTCCCAATATTGGTTAGCGTTTAGCTTGCGGATTTATGTGGACGTCAACTACATACGCGTAGTTTTGTTTTTTGTTTCGTTTTCATTTTTTTTTTTTTTTTTTTTGGGGGGGGGGGGTTCTTGAAAGTAAACTAACAAAACCGTTCAAGAGCAGAAAATCTCTCCGGGACGTGAACTGATTGCCAGTCTCCTATTGGCTCATTCAAATGAACAGGTGTACCTAATATTATGGCCCACGGATTGTTTTCCATCCTATTAACTGAAATAACCTTTTGATGAGCTTTGCTGTGCTGTTTTTTAATTTCATCTGCTGCAGCTGTAGCAACACCCCACCCCCCCACCCCACCCCTGAACACTTCCCCACCTCCTCAGACCTTTATTCTGTTTTTAAGTCCACTGGATTACTACCCCCCACCCCACCCTCTCCGAGCAAACCCAACTACTTTATCCCTCCATCTTTCTTCGCATCCACTCTCGTGAAGTTTGCATTCCACGGCTGAAAAAAGAAAAGAGGAGAAGGCGCCGCTCAACTTCTTTCTTCGCCCGTTCACACCATCACAGGCCGTCGATCATCCTTCGCTCATCCCCCAAAAACTAGATCGCATGGAGATGCTGCCCACGGGAGAGTACAAAAAGTGCGTACCGTAATTCTCGGCCTACAGAGCGCACACAAAGAGTTTAATGCTAGGGCCGCGCTAACACTAGCGTTAAACACTTTCTGTGGAACAAGGCTGACCGCTAGTATTAAGCTCTTTCTGTGTACCGAGACTTATAACCAGGTGCGCAAACGCTAGCGCCGTGCTAACGCTAGCGCCGCGCTAACACTAGCAACGTGCTAACGCTAGCGCCGCATCACCGCATAAACCGCAGGGTTGAAAGCATGTGGGGAAAAAAGTCGCGGCTTGTAGGCTGGAAATTACAGTATATCTTTTATCTGGACATAGCTGGTGAAAATTAACAAAAGTGTCAAATACTACAAGGGAATTGAGTACCACGATAATTAATCATCATTTGAGGACAGATTATGAAAAAAAAAAAAAAGACTTGAGTCCTTACCTTAACCAATCGTGTAGGTTTAAAATTCTCACGAAATGTGGGCCGGCACGTGCACACATTTACCTCAAGCACTTGCGTTTTTGCACAATTGAAAAAAATCGCCACGTAGATGTCAAAGAAAAAGATTTGATTGGTTGCTGCTGAGTGTCGCCCAATCAGCTGTTAAGTTTAGGGAGTAATTAGGTTGTTTACATTAGCCTGAATAAATAAAATCACCATTTAAAAACTATTTTATGCGTACTTGTTTGATCTTATTTGAATTAAAACAAATTAAGTGGGAAACTATGCGGTAAAATGGAAATTTAACAAGGGGCGTAGCAAATACTTTTTCGTGGTAGTCGGCCATATTATTGCAATTTATTTATTTTTTTTATTATACGATACCAATTTTGATTCTGGGACGGGCAGATCAGGCTTAGGGGAATATTTCACATTGAATCAAGAAATAGAAATGTTTTTAAAAAATGTGTATTTATTGATTTTTTTTTTTTTTTTATGTATTTTTTCATCATTATAAGAAATAACTTGGTTTTGGTAATTATTCAGAGTACTAAAAAGCCCGACTGGCTGGCTGGCCCGGAGTCAGCCGGAGGACAGCAAAACTCTGCATGTGCATCTTTGATCCCTTCACAGGAAATTGACAATAAAGCTACAAAAGAGTTCTGGGATGGGGGGGGTGGTCTGTGGAGGGGGGCGGGGGGATCGGCAGATAAGGAGCGACTTCTCTTTTGAAATAAAAGGTTACGGACGATTGGAGACCCGCAGCCTCGGGGTAAAGAAGACGCTCGCCGAAAGCCCGTCCGCAACGGTGTCTCCGTGTACTCGGACTCGCGTTATCTCCCGGTCTTTTGTCTTCCCGGCTGCTTTCCCTCGCCGTCTCCGTCCGCACCTGGCCGCTTTTTCTCGCGGCGCAAAAGTATGCGAGGAACGTCCATAATCTTCTTCAGAGTCTTATTGCGAGGTGATCTCTCGAAAGCTTGTCAAGAGTCGGGCTAGCTGTTATAATTCGTCTATTTCAGTGAATACTTTTGTTTGTTTTTGTTTTCTACTTTCAGGACTCTCTTGGAAGCTTACCGTAATTTCTTGAAAATAATTTTTTCAAAAAACATTTTCGAAAAGTTGATACTGCGCGTTATACATAGGTATGAATGAAAAATAAATATTACATTGTTTGTTGTATACAGGTGCATAGAGTGGTTTAAAAAAAAAAAAGGTATACATATACATTTCGATATGATATTCGACGTCTTATGTTACACGTTTATATTTATTACGCTAATGTGCGCCCCCGACCTGAACTCTACGACCTCCTCGGCTAGCTTGCATTTTACAATCGTTAGCGTAGCATGCTTGTTGGTACCCCGCCAAAGATCAGAAACGACTGCCCGTGAGTTTGTTTTAACTTAAACCAAGACGGAAAAAATGGCGACTACAACGGCGAGCTGTGCAGCTGCTTTTAAAAGAAACGCGTCATCGCTCGTGCCGATGACGCCGCCATCCCAGAAGCTTTTTAAATGTGCCCATTACCCTCGTTTCTCCGTAGTTTGAGCCCACGTTGCTTTGATAGCCACCTGACGCCGTAGGAAAGGTTATGCGCTGCGGAAGCAAAACTCTTGGGATTCAAAAAATGTTTCCCCACAAACGGATGGATGGCACGGAGGATGACATGCTGTGGGAGCAAGATGGGATCCCTGTTCATGAATTCAGGAGGCACCAGAACTGGACCAAGTCACCAAAAGTAGCTACGATTGATATTTTTCAAATTGGAGATGAGTCAGATGTTGCATCTGAAGTCTTGGCCAAGGATGTGCAATGTAGAGGATAAACTGCGCTACGCACAAATATTTAATGCAAAAGTGTTGAATATTTTTTAAGACTGTAATATGTGTTATCAACAGTATTAATAAAATGTTATGCCATAACTGAGCATTTATTTTAGCCGGTTGAGGGATTCTGTTCTGCTTACAGGGACCAGGACTAGCGTGTCCTGTGCCCTGTCCTGAGATTATATTACAGCTACATCAGCATGTGCACAACGATTATTATTATTATTAATGATTGTTTTTATGAAAAACAATACAAGTACAAACCTAACAAAATATAAATGCAGATAATTCCCAATATTTTGAGCATATGTAGCAGCAAATGGGGGGGTGCGCATTGTACATTGGTAGAAGGGTTTTCCTGGTCTTTGTAAGTCAACTTTGGGGGTGCGCATTATACTCGAGGAATTACAGTACTTTTTTTTTTTGCAAATGCTCGCATCCTTATCTAAATGTTTCTATTTTGGGGGTCCCCGACATGAATTCCGAAAATCATTTTGTGCTGCCTCCTGGTTGTTTCGTGACCTCAGTTTTTGTTTTCTGTTTTGCCGATTCCTCCCCCCACGAGAGAATTGCATGTTCTGTTTGCGACGACGCGAAAACCTTCCTGCAAATCCCTGCGAGCGTCGTATTGGTTTGCTCCAGACGTCAGCTTGAAGACACCACGAGAGGAAGTGAAGCTGTAGCTGCTCGTAAACTGTCAGTCGGCCTTTTGTCGTCACAATAATCGAAGCTTCGGCCCGACAGCGGTGATTCAAA